>NC_060901.1:22319904-22437404 GCF_014805685.1 Silurus meridionalis
GTGTGTGTGTGTGTGTGTGTGTAGTGCTGGAATTCAAAGCAACATTTATCTAAAGGTGGGAATTTGGGAATTTGCTTTTTTTCACGTTTGATACGTTTAAAGCGATGCATCAGCGTATTTAAAGTTGAGTTTTAATCAGAGAGATGCTTTGGTCATCCTTCAGGTGACATTCATTTGACTGATTGATGTGGCTCCATGCAAGGACGCACACACACACACACACACACACACACACACACACACACACACACAGAAAAAATCCCTAGGGATTGCATCTATCTCACTGTAATGTGTGTTTCATGTATAGTATTCAGGTAATTAATCAATTATTGAGAAGCACAAGAACAGCACCATTCAAAGTGGTCCAGGTCGCACTGTTAGTTACCCCCATCATCATCCAGACTATCCTTCACCCTCATCTGCCACAAAGCATGCTTTCACACATTTTTACGAAAACTTACATCAACGACCACCACAGTCTCGACCGCAGCATCTCCACAGGTTCATGTGATTTCCACTTGCATAGGGATTCGTGCATAATTCAAACTAGAAGCTTCGATTGTTTAATAATGTCTGTCAAGATGCAGGAAAATTATGGAAGGGAAGAAAAATTGGTGGAAGATAAAATTAAAGGAAGGGTGAAATTTTTTAAATAATAAAAATAAATTGAAATTAAAATTAAAGTTATAAATTAAAAATAGATATCTTTTTTTTTTTAAGAAGGTTGTCTTTTCTTTTTAGTTTTAATAAGATTTTGTTTTCGTCAGGACAATTCCTACTAAATTTTAAATTTGAATATTTGAATAACAATAAAAAAAGACAACCTTCTTTAAAAAAATAAAATAAAATACAAATATTATATATATATATATATATATATATATATATATATATATATATATATATATTTTTTTAATAAAAAAATACAACCTTCAAAAATAAATAAAATAAAATAAAAAAAAATATATATATATATATATATATATATATATATATATATATATATATATACATACATATATATATATATATATATATATATATATATATATATATATATATATAAATACATTTATTTATTTTTTTTTTTTAAAGAAGGTTGTCTTTTTTTTTTATTGTTATTTAAATGTAAAATTTTGTAGGAATTGTCCTGGTGAAAACAAAATCGTATTAATACTAAAAAGAAAAAGAGATGAGCTCATTGTGAGGATGTTGAAAGGGAAAATAAAACAATGCAAAAAAAAAAAATAAATAAAGGAATAGGGATGTAGGGAACTGGGATATTTTTTCCTTTGATACATTTTGCAGAAAATGTGAAATTCTTGCACATGTATTGTGCAATGTGTTGTGATGCAAAATGTGTTTCTCACCTGAGTTGGCTGCAGGTGTGAACATTCCTCCTTCCCTTTGCGGTTCCTGTGGCGCGCGCACCGAGCAGCTCCTGGCACAGCAGCAGGGCAACGAGCAGATCCGCGCGCATGGCGACCTCATCAAAGCGCGCGCCTCGTTATCGATTGACTTCCAATTAAAAATGAAAACAACAACAAATCCCTTCGAGTTCAGGGTTACACTCCCATCCCATACCACACACACACACACACACACACACACACAAACACACACCCTCCCTAATATAATACCCCAGGCTCGGTCTCAACCAATTCAGGTTCCCTACAGAAGCGCACTGCTTAGGGAATGGATTTAATGCGCATTATATTCTCCCTAAATCCATCAGTGCAGCCATTATGGATCGAGCCTATGAATATTACTTCATATTACATAATAGCACTGCATATTTACATTTGTAGCCATCAAGATAATCTCTAATATATATATATTATATAGCCAAAAGTGTGTCTATGGAAAAAAGGGTGAGATGTGAACACACGTCAGGAGGTAATGCTGGTCCATGGAAACACTAGACGCCGTGCATTTCACACCAAGGCCTTACCTGTTCTTCCTGAACCAGTCCACCTTTTATTAGGACACCAAGGCTTTAGAAAGCATGGATCTTCTGGAGAAACACAGTAGAACACATCACTGCGTCACAATCGACAGTGAGAACGAATGCCATTCCAATCGAGACGCAAGAAACCCAATGAACACAATTCAGTTTTATTTTATTTTATACATATTAACCTCATAACACGAGTCCAGTATTTTTATTACGTTTTTTGCGTTTTTCTTCGACAGGATAGAAAAAAATATACGGTTCATAAAAAAAACATGAACTGAAGACAAAAGCAGCAATCAAATCCACACGGATGTATTCCAGCTTGTGCAGTTTGCTACAGATGCAGGTTGTGAGCTCTGACTAGTGCGGCCTCTCTGACCGTCCAATCGATGGACGTGAAAATGCCGACGCGATTGGACGCCTGATGGAGTGGCCAAATCGTAATATGATTGGTTACAGCAACAGCTTCAAGCAACATGGATGAGAACCTGTTTATTTTTGATGGATGTGGAATGAAATGAAGAGAATGGAAGTCAGGGATTCTGATCTTAGACTTGAGGCCAGCGGAGAAGGCCTTGCTAAACCCGCTACCACTAGAGAGGAGACTGAAGCTGTTCCAATAGCGCACCATCTCAAAACATCATGCACATCATTTTCATTTCCACCATTCGACAGTTCAGTCTAGTGTATCTCTCTATCTGTAGGGGTTTATTTTGCCTGGAAACTCGAAGGAACCCAAATGAGATGAGGAGATTGTTGTGAGAAACTCCACACAGACAAGTCAAGACAAGACAAGACAAGATGAGGGACCCTGGAGCTGTGAGGTGGCAATGCTACTACCCACTGTGCCGGCGTTCCAACCCTTCTCACAAAGCAGCTTCACACAAATCCGGATGTGGAGTCAGATCCTTAACGAGCACACCAGAGGAAACTCTCTGACATGATGCAAGACAGAAACCGCTCGAGGATCCGGACTCAAAATGGCATCACCAGGACCAGCGTGTAGGAAGTTTCTTCAAAATCTCTGAAAAATGTCTTTTCTCTTTGACAGGTTTTGGCAACGTTAGGGGGAAAAAATACTATTTTTTTGCAAACACACCATTAGAGTGAAACATTACCAAAAACATTTCTGTTAGATGAATAAAAAGGATATTATATATATATAAATATAAACACAGCATGTATTTTTCTGTTTGAGAATTTTTATTAAAAATATAAAAAAAGAGGCGAAATTAAAAACCTCTAACGCGAACACACATTCAATCACGACCTCCTTTCTTTAATCAGATATAAACAAACTAAAAAACTACATTTGTTTTGCTGATATGCACGTCTCAAATCAAGCACCAAAAACCGCCATGATTCTTCTTCTTCTTCTCTATTGACGGTTTGCATTCGGAGGTCTACAGGCAATTCCGGATGCACTATAGGTAGGTCGGTTAGAGAGATGGATTTTTCCCAGCATTTCTGACTCTACGTGACAACAAACCACCTCAACTGTGATCCATCTACATTAACAGATTTATTATTATTTATTTTTACGTAACCCTTCCGTAATTTGTGTAAACAGTATAATACTGTAATTGTGGGTTCCTGGTGGTCTAGTGGTTAGGATGTGGCGCTTCTACCGATGCGGCCCGGGTTCGATCCCCGGCCAGGGAACCAACCCCAGCCACTCTTAGTGCCGGTCCCAAGCCCGGATAAATGGGGAGGGTTGCGTTAGGAAGGGCATCCAGCATAAAAACGTGCCAAATCAAACATGCGGATGAGCCGCTGTGGCGCCCCCTAATGGGAGAAGCCGAAAGAAAGTTAGTATAATACTGTAATTGTGAAACAACACACTTTCATCCTGGCTTTTCCCCCATAATCTCTTCATAAAATGTGTGTTTGTGTGTGAGAGACTCTGTAGGTCACGTCCTCCCATCCACGTTTTGTGTAAGTACACAAGCGAAAAAGTGATACCACGTGTAACATATTTTAATACCATTTTAGTATCTTCTCAAGAACCAAAACTATAGAAATAAAACATATATATTTTAGATATATTAGATATATTTTAGTCAATGTCCAGTTTGTACAACGGTACAGTTTACTGTCTTCTGGCCTTCTCACCTACATCAGTACTTGACTTTCTAACACCCTTAAGGCTAAAAGAAATCTTACAAATCTCCACAAGCACACTCCAAAATGTGAAGGAACATCTTCCCAAAACAGTGGAACTTATTTTATATAGAGACTAAATGTGGAATAGGACAAATCTGATCCGGTGTCCATACACTTCTGTCCATTAGATGGCACTGTTTTACCAATTCCAAGCAAGAAAAAAAAAAAAAAGAAAGAAACGATCTATCTATCTATCTATCTATCTATCTATCTATCTATCTATCTATCTATCTATCTATCTATCTATCTATCTATCTATCTATCTGCTTGTTTATTGCATGCATGTATTTATTTAATTCATTTATTCACATGTAATTTGATGCTATATATTATGTATGTATCATTTTTTAAATTATGAATAAATATTTATTTAAAATAGTATGATTAATTAATTAAATACTAATAATGCTATTTATTTAATTATTTAAAATAGTATGATTAATTAATTAAATACGAATAATGCTATTTATTTAATAATAAACCCAGCCAGTCTACAGAGGCAACAGGGAAAGGAGCAGTAGGGGAGAGTGGAGGTTCAGGTTGGTACTTTAAATGTTGGCACTATGACTGGTAAAGGGAGAGAGGTAGCTGATATGATGGAGAGGAGAAAGGTAGATATGCTGTGTGTTCAGGAGACCAAGTGGAAAGCGAGTAAGAGCAGGAACATTGGAGGTGTTTAAACTGCTCTATCATGGTGTGGATGGAAAGAGAAATGGTGTAGGGGTGATTCTGAAGGAAGAGTACAGTAAGAGTGTAGTGGAGGTGAAGAGAGCTTCTGAGGGTGATGAACATGAAGCTGGAAGTTGAAGGGATGATGATAAATGTCATCAGTTCTTATGCTCCACAAGTGGGTTGTGAGATGGAGGAGATTCTCGATGAAGTGGTAGAAGGTGAACCTAGGAAAGAACGATTGGTGATTGGGGCGGACTTTAATGGGCATGTAGGTGAAGGGAACAGAGGTGACGAGGAGGTGATGGTAGGTATGGTTTTGAGGAGAGGAATGTGGAAGGGCAGATGGTGGTAGATTTTGCTAAAAGGATGGAAATGGCAGTGGTGAACACTTATTTTAAGAAGAAGGAGGATCATAGGGTGACGTATAAGAGTGGAGGAAGGTGTACACAGGTGGACTATGTTCTATGCAGGAGATGCAACCTGAAGGAGATTGGAGACTGTAAGGTGTTGGCAGGGGACAGTGTAGCTAGACAGCATCGGATAGTGGTCTGTAGGATGGTTTTGGAGATGAAGAAGAAGAGGAGGGGAGTGAGGACTAAAAGAAGAATAAGATTTCAGTGGAAACTGAAGGAGGAAGAGTGTAGTGTGAGGTTCAGGGAAGAGGTCAGACAGGGGCTCGGTGGAGGTGAAGAGGTGTTGGATGATTGGGAAACTACTGCAGGAGTGATGGAGACAGATGGAAAAGTACTTGGTGTAACATCTAGAAATAGAAAGGAAGACAAAGAGACGTGGTGGTGGAATGAGGAAGTGCAGGAGAACAGAAGGAGAAAGAGGTTGGAGAAACAGAATAGGGATCGACAGAGTGATGAGGATCTGTATGAGTAGTTGGACACTGAGGAAGGAGAAAAGGATTTGTACTCATTATTCATTAAATACATTTGTATTATTATAATTAGTAGTAGAATGAACTTAATTAAAAAAATATTTTATGTATTTTTTTTTATGATAATTCATTGATTGTTATTAATTTGTAATTTAATTTTAACATGCATTTGATGTATATATGTACGTATTTATCCCTCTGATTGCTTGTTGATTGTATTTATTTGCTATTTATATCTATTATTATTCATTTGTAAGTAACTGTTAAATTATGACATTATTATTCATGTATTCTTTAATAATTAATTGATGAATCATTCATCAACATTTGTAATTTAACTCATGCTACATTCTTCAGATTTGTGATGACATATTTCTGACCCAGAAACTCCACCTCTCAGCTCTGACATATTTCTTTTTTTAAAAAAATATTAAGTTTCTTTAAAATGTGTTTTCTTTATTAAACAGTTTTGACATAGTGACAGTGTTGGGTTTATCTTTTTATTGCACAATTCACTTCTTGGCCAGCAGAGGGCGGTAAAAACGTACAAGCCGCTGCTTTAATCGAATGTGATTGTCTCTCAATTATTTTTCTGTCACTTTACTTCCATCAGTCGAACATATAAAATATTGTAAATGTTCAGGAATATTTTCCCACCTCATTGTTTCTCCTGCCTTTAAAAACATCTCCATCTGTTTCCCCTCCTACTCCCCCCCCCATGCAGACTTAATCAGGATTTGGTGGGTGGTGTTTTTCGATGCCGAGCTGAACTCATTACGTAACCTTTTATCTTCCCCCGTTTGTATCACTTCATTAGTGCGTAATCTCTGCTAAGCAGCTGTCAGCTGACTGACGGAACAGGGCTCGCAGTTCAAACGTCTATTCATGAAGCTAATGCGGGAAAAAGAAAAGCCCCCGAGATCATAGACCACTCACTGCTTTAGCGCTTTAGAATCAGACGGAGAAACAAAACTTCATTTTACACAATCAGACGTGTTTTAGTGGCAGATATACAGTAGATCAGACGCTTTGGTTATTGTTGCTCAGTGGGTTAAGGCTCTGGGTTACAGGTCGGAGGGGGTTCAAGCACCGGTATCGCCATGCTGCCACTTTTGGGGCCCTTGAGCAAGGCCCTTAACCCTCTGTGCTCCCCGGGTGCTGTATCATGGCTGATCCTGCACTCTGACCCCAGCTTTCTAACATCTCTGGGACAATTATCTTTCCTTCCTTCCTACAATATTCAGACAAAAGTATTTGGACACTTGACTGATGCGTTCTGAATTGCACTGAAGCTGTTCAGCTAAAAAATGAATAATTTTCAGACTGAGCATATTAGATTCAACTTGAATGATGGACAAAAGTATTGGGACACCGGACTTTTGCATCCATATGTGCTTTTTTTTCAAACCAGCTAGAAGCTGGAAGATCTTGAGGGGCCTGCTTTTAGGGATGAATTGGAACAGCGCCCCAGGCCTCCTTTAGCAAAACGCTGGTTTTTTTTAGCATAAACACAAATCTCCACAAGATCTAGTGGAACATCTTCCCAGAAGAGTGGAACAACAAATGGAAACGTAATGTAGAATGCGATGTTCAAAATAGAAGCGCTTACGAATCTTATGGTCGGGTGTCCACAAACTTTTGATCAATCAGATTTGGTAGTTCAGCATTTGTGCTACAGGTAATGAATTCAGACAGTTTACTGAAGGTTGTTTGTATCAGTGCAGCAGTTCGTAATTATCCAGCAGCGTCTGCTGTTAGAGGAACAGATGCAGTGGATTCTGATCGTGTGTGTCGCCGCTGACTGATTTTCACTGAGGATATAAACTACAGCTTTTCTCATTTTCTCCTGTGGACCGACAGCTTGGGGATAAAAACAATGCCGAATGACGTGAATTGGAGACGTACGTTATATGAGCAAAAGTTTGTGGACACCAGGCGACAGGTTCAGGACTGTATGTCGTTTCTTGAGTAACTTCTTCTGTAACTTCCACTCTTCTGGGAAGATTTTCCACTAGATCTGTTCTGTCCATGTGCTGATGGGGGAGAAAAAGCCTGCAAAAGGAAGAAAGAAAGAAAGAAAGCAAACACACACAAAGAGAAAACGCAAGCAAGCAGGCAGGAGAAGGAAAGAAAGAAAGAAAGAAAGAAAGAAAGAAAGAAAGAAAGAAAGAAAGAAAGAAAGAAAGAAAGAAAGAAAGGAGTAAGAGCAAAAGAGAGGAAAAAGAAAGAGGTTTGAGCAAAAGAAAAAGAAGTGAGAGAAAAAAAGGAAGAGAGAAAAGGTGTGAGCAAAAGAAGAAAGAAAGATGAATAGACCGAAAAATAAATATTTTTTCAGATTAAAAATAAAATAAAAATAAAGATAGAATGCAAGCAAGAACGATACATAGAAAGAAAAAAGAAAGTAAAAAAAGAAAGAAAGAAAGAATTAAAAGAACTGAATTTTTGTATTCTGATGTATTGACATGATAAAGAAAATTGATTGGACAGTAAATAAATAAACTCTTTATGCTCCTGGAGATTTTCAGTAATAATACCGTTTATAATTAAACAAAATAAAAATCCAAACATCATCACCAACTTCACCTCTGGACATCATCCATCTCCTGAAATCTTCTTCTTCTTATGAACAGAATCAAAAAGATTAGAGTTCCTGAGATGAAATGATCATCACTGATGTTTCTTATAGAAAGAATCACTGAACCAATTCAGTAAACAGATCTAAATGAATCACTTAAAAAAAAAAAAGTGAGGCTTAAGGGCCTTGCTCAGGGGCCCAGAAAAAAAAATGCAAGAAAGCAAAAAAATTAGAACGCTAAAAAAATTTAAAAGAAATGAATAAATAATACAGAATACAATATTTGTATTGCGAAGTAGACATTGTTATAAAAAAAACATTTAAATTAAAAAAAATAATAATTAATTAATTAAATTAACAATAAATTAATAATAAATTAATTAATAAAATAAAAACAATACAATACAATTGTGTGCCCCCAAAATTATGATTTAAGTTTGAACCAACTATGGCTTGAAAAGGTCAGGTGTCCCAATATTTTTGTATAATACTACTACTACTACTACTACTACTACTACTACTACTACTACTACTAATAATAATAATAATAAAACCAGTGTGCATTGTTTCTTTATTTTTTTAATTTTTATTTATTCTTGCAAGTGTTTTTTTTTTTTTACCCACCTACTGATTTAGCATTCAGTCGTGC
The DNA here is from genome assembly GCF_014805685.1 of Silurus meridionalis. NCBI lineage: Eukaryota > Metazoa > Chordata > Actinopteri > Siluriformes > Siluridae > Silurus > Silurus meridionalis. The sequence continues at coordinate 22,328,801 of NC_060901.1, forward strand.
TCCACACATCTCTACATCCAGGCTGCCAAGAGATTCGCCATTTATTTTCTCATTCTTTTTTTTTTTTTTGTAAACACAGAAACTCGAAGACGTCCCTGGAGTGGGTTGTGATATTTGTTTGGATGAGGGATTAAGCCTCCTCAGAATGGCAGTTTCAAACATGGATTACTGGTTCACACACATTCATGAGATCTCTGTTTGAGCAAAGCCAAGATCCTGAGAGGATTCCGGGAATCTCATCACCTCCTTTCTCGGAAGGTTCGAGGTTGCTAGTTGGTATTGAAGGCGATTATCTAATGAGTATTTAGAACCTTTTCGAGCAGACGTCTAGAAACCCAGGACCAGGTTCTGACTAAACTGAGTGTTTGGAAAATACAGTAGCAGAGTCACGCTGGTTGTAGCAGAGTCTTCGGTGTGACTTCTTCCGTCTGATGCATTCTAGGAATTTGTTTCATTCATAAACAAAATCGTTTTTCACCTCCATGAACCGACTCGTTTTTTTATTTCAATAAGCCCCTCCCATCCGATTAGCTGAAGCTATAAAAAAACACGTCTCTTACTGAACAAGATGAAAAGCAGGACGATGCTCCTGTGCACAAAGACACATCCATGAAAAGATCTTTTACATGGGTTACAGTCAGAGGTGAAAGAAAGAAGGAATGAAAGAAAGAAATAAAGAAAGGAGTGACTGAGCAAAAAAAAGAAAGAAAGAATGAAAGGAGTGGGTGAGAGCAAAAGAAAGAAAGAAAGAAAGAAAGAAAGAAAGAAAGTAAGAAAGAAAGAAAGGAAGGAGTAACTGAGAGCAAAAGAAATAAAAATAGAAAGTAAGAAAGAATGAAAAAAGCAATAAAGGAGTGACTGACAGCAAAATAAATAAATAAATAAAGAAAGAAAGAAAGAAAGAAAGAAAGAAAGAAAGAAAGAAAGAAAGAAAGAAAGAAAGAAAGAAAGGAGTAACTGAGAGCAAAAGAAATAAAAATAGAAAGTAAGAAAGAATGAAAAAAGCAATAAAGGAGTGACTGACAGCAAAAGAAAGAAAGAAAGAAAGAAAGAAAGAAAGAAAGAAAGAAAGAAAGAAAGAAAGAAAGAAAGAAAGAAAGTATTAAAAGAACTGAATTTTTGTATTCTGATGTATTGACATGATAAAGAAAATTGATTGGACAGTAAATAAATAAACTCTTTATGCTCCTGGAGATTTTCAGTAATAATACTGTTTATAATTAAACAAAATAAAAATCCAAACATCATCACCAACTTCACCTCTGGACATCATCCATCTCCTGAAATCTTCTTCTTCTTATGAACAGAATCAAAAAGATTCGAGTTCCTGAGATGAAATGATCATCACTGATGTTTCTTATAGAAAGAATCACTGAACCAATTCAGTAAACATACATTAATAAAAAACCAAGCAGTCGAGGCTTGAGGGCCTCGCTCAGGGGCCCGGCTGTGGCAACGTTCTAACTGAAAGTCCAACATTCCAACGGAATGAAAACAACCGAGGCACTGGGATCAACTGAAATCGTCATCATTTGTATGTTGATACACTGAGATTTTTATTGTCCTGTAATGAAATGGACGAATTTAACAAAACGACAATCCGAACCCACGTCACCACAAATCCATCTACTGATATATTCCATGTTCCATAATGCACACATATTTATTCTGGAAATTTCCGCTCATTAAAACATGTTGTTTTTTTTTTTTATTCCAACCATTCAATCAATCAATTCTAATGGCTATAAAAAAATATATTAAAATATATTCAATATGGATATAATTGGGCAAAAGGCTTCCACCACAATAACAAAATTTTTACGATTTCTGTAGCACTTTTTTACCTCCATGCCATGAAGTTAAAGAAATCCAGAAATCATCATTTTAGATTCGTTTCGACTGTAATCTCATAATATAAAAATCTAGATCAGTTGAACTGCATTCACTTATATTTAGACTACATTTTTTGTCGTGTCCTGACAAAAAAACAGTTTCAGAACTCCTCAAACCAGCCCATATGTCCTTAACCTACATGCTATAGTCACTGAGAAGGATCTCCTTTTATTCAGGACTCTGCAGTGCAGCTCTGGTACATGACTAGTTGATTGGATCATTGCAAGAATTGTAATATAAGAGGAATAAAACACTCTAGGATGTTCAATGACACCCAGTGGTTGGCCATTTCCCCATAATGCCACGTCTCCTGGTGTATTTTAGACCTTATGTAATTATACTCCAAATTCGTAGCTCTAATCAGTAACCTCCTGCTCCATAAGGGTCTACAAACCTTCTTCACTTTGATGCTGGTTTTTTGGAATGGAGGTAAATATACTGTAGTTTTCCCTATTTAAATTACAGGTTGATGGATAGTTGTGTCAAAAGTTCTGAGTGACACAAAGGAAACCGCTTTGAAACTTGAGAGGAAAAATCTGACCTTTTGGAAAGTCAGACAGACGTCCTATCAGCATGCTGAGAGTTTGAAAAAGATTTCAGGCTGCTCCTCGATTAAAGTACGAAAGAATATCCGCTGTGCTTTAGGCGTCTTACCGTTTTCATGTCGTTCATTTACACCAAAAATCCGTTGTCTCTAAGCTCCGCGGTAACGTTTTTCTATCCATAAACTGTAAGGATTCACCAGTAGACAGACCAGTAGATGAGGTTAAAAAAGATGTAGGCTCCAGGAAAGATCATGCGCGAGTACGTGTCGATGGCGTGCGTGTTCTGGATAATGCGGAAGCCGCGGAGGCCTTTCTTCTTGGCGCCCGTGGACTCGTTGTCGACAGCGAGGTGCACCACCATGCGCTCGTGCTTGTCGTTCGGGTCCTCGGGCCCGTTGGGGGCGCGGCTGTAACCGGCCAGGCTGTTGCTGTGCGCCTCGCTGTACGTCCCGTCCACCATCATGCTCTTGCCACGAGGCAGCCCGCACGTACACGGCAAAGACTGCGTAAACAACAAGCGGTCAGTTAGGGAGTCTTTCAAATCGTTCAGACACAACAACAACAGAAAGAGTTCATTTGCCCAATTATCCGTAAATATTAGCTTGAAATGGTGTCCAGACCTGGTGTCGGGCTTTTTCTCGGAATTTGCGATCTTTCCCATCTTTCACAGTAGTCAGGTAGTTGACCGCGGCATACTCAAGGACCGACAGGAAGACAAAGACGAAGCTGACCCACAGGTAGATGTCCACCGCTTTGATGTAGGACACTCGGGGCATGGACGCGTTAACGCCTGTGATAATGGTGGACATGGTGAGCACCGTGGTGATGCCTGAGGAGATAAAAAACAGGTTCTAAAAAGAAATTCAGCTACGGGTTTGGATTGAATCCGGGCAGTGAAATTATACCTACATACTCATCCTGGCCACTTTGTCTCCGTCCCAATATTTTATGGAAAATGTACATGCACACAATAGAAGATCCAGGTGTTCAAAACCACCCTTGGCATTTTTTTCCCCATGGTTCACAGCTGCATTTGTCATTTTGTAACAGATGTTCTGTGGGCTTATTTATTGCTGGTGAAGCCGAGGCACGGCAATTCATAAGGCGAGACTTTAAAAGATTAGGTCAGCCTTAGGTAATCAATTTGCTGGAGTGCTGCAGGAAAAAACAATTTCCAAGTTCCTGAAACTGAGAAAAGTGTCTAAAGACCCACAAAGTCACAGAGATGGAGGCACATGACTGTATGGGACATCTCTGGATATGGTAAAATGAAATACGAGGTGGTGTTAAAAAAGTTTCAAGACTGATGGTGCACCTTTGAGGTTGATTGGAACGCTGATGATTTTCTGTCTCCTTGATCCAGACTGGTCTATGTTTCAGTGAAGAGTTTACATTTATGGCATTTGGCAGATGCCCTTATCCAGGGGGACTTAAACTGGGCAGGAAAGGGTTAAAAGGGCCTTACTAAAGGGCTCAGTAGTGGCAGTCTGGTTGTGGGATTTGAACTTGTGACCTTCCAATCCAAAGTCCAATGTCTTACCCACTGAGCTACCACCTGAGTGTGTGTAAAATGAAAGAGTGTGTAAAATGAGTACATTATTTAGAATATCAAAGGGGAAAAATCTGAATAGGCCAAGGTTTAAGATGAATAAATGATGATTGAATAATATCTAGTAGATTTTGCTATATTTTTTGTTGCTACCTGGTCACTGGAAAGTAAGGAGTTGCTTTTGCAAATGCATGAATATGAGAAAAAGCTCTTATAGAAACGAGAAGAAATACTGCACCTAAGGACACTCGGGCGGGGACGGCACGCCGGTCGATCCAGAAGGACACCCAGGACAGCATGACCATCAGGGTGGCAGGGAAGTAGGTCTGCAGCAGGAAGAAGAAAATGTGACGTCTCAGGGTGAAGTTGATGTACAGCCGGTTGTACCAACCTGCAGGAATTAACAATATCAGTCATTTCACCTTGGATCACAGTTCATAATCAAAACCAAATTCGGTCCTGTATAGCTTTAAGAACATCGCTGTTGTTATATCCCTTTATCCCTGTGAACAATATGACATTGGGTTGACCTCCATGGCCGTAACAGGAGCTCAGCTTAGCGTCAAGCAAATCAAAGTTTAATTGAACTTCATCCTCACTGCGACGTTCGCTGAAAGTAATTTGACCAAGAATCGATCACTCAGCATTTTTAACGTATACGTCAAAGACAACCCACGATTTCAATTTACGACACGGAGTACCAACAACCTCCCTAGTTCAAATCGTATCATGAGCAACTATTCCTGGATTATCTCACATATACCACGCTCATTTTCCATGACTGATGAGATAAAGCAATCACTGGTGTTTGCAGTGTTGTAGTGGACCAAAAAATAGAGACTATTTCAGCCGTATGTGCTTCTTCCCCAAATGGTTCTTTAGATGTGGCAGCATGAACATTTCTCTTCACTTGAACTAGGAAACCCAAAATCTGCCACAGCATGATAATTCTTTTTATCTATTTATCCACCTATCTGTCCATTTATCTGTCTGTCTATCCGCCCATGTATTCATCTACCTATCTCAAGTAGAAAACCTTGACAAGATGATATTCATGATTGATTGATTGATGGATAGATGTCTAGCAATCTGTCTGTTTATTTATTTATCTCTTCATCCCTTGCTCAAGGGCCCAGCAGTATCAGGTTGCTGGTGCTTGGATATGAACTCAACCATCTAAACAGTGCAAATGACATCAATACATGGAATAATGTTTCAGTGTTCTTGAAACAGCCCCGATAATGCAGTGATTATTCTCTAATATCACCCAGACAATAAACACTACCTGTACTGCTGTAAAAGGCTAGTCTGGAGGTGGTGTGGAACTTCTGAATGAGGAACTGAGAAAGCGAAATCTTGTCGTCTATGCTGAGGGATTCGTCTCCACTCTTCCAGTAAAGCATGAGATCCTCATCTGTGTAGGCATCTGCATACAGAAAACGTTTAGTCAGTTATTTTTCCATGCATACGTTTAGAACACTCATATTTACTCCAGGATTATTCAGGTTGCTGTGAGGAAAAACAGTTGGAGGTCAGTATTTGAAGATGTAAAAAGTAAATGTAGATTTTTGTAACATACAGCTTTCCAGCTCCAAGGTGCAGGTTTGTGTGTCGAGAGGAAAACGACTGAAGTCCATGTTACACGCTGCAGTTACTGTCACTCTGCAGAACACAAAACAGCAAACTCACATAAAGTCACAACTCACTTGACTTAGCTTCAACTGATTTCATATATTCTGTCTGTCTGTCTGTCTTTCTGGCCATTGATCCAACCAGTCATCCTTCTATCTATCTGTCTGTCTGTCGGTCTGTCTAGCCATTGATCCAACTAGTCATCGTCTGTCTGTCTGTCTGTCCATCTGTCCGTCCATCTGTCCGTCCATCTAGCCATTGATCCAACCAGTCAACCGTCTGTCTGTCAGTCTGTCTAGCAATCGATCCAACCAGTCAACCGTCTATCTATCCATCTGCCTGTCTGTCTGTCTGTCCGTCCGTCTAGCCATTGATCCAACCAGTTAACTATCTATCCATCCATCTGTCCATCTACCTATTGATCCAACCAGCCAACTGTCTGTCTGTCTGTCTGTCTGTTAATAAAAATGGAAAAATATGAAGTAAAAATATGCCTCTTGCTGACTAGGATTTAAACACACAAACACTGACCATGTAGATGTTACCACATTTAGAGAAAAACTAAAATCTCTGCTGAACAACTCCCTGACCTGAGGCTGTACAAAACATGTCCATCGGGATACACCCTGAGCATGATGTTATCTGTAGTGGTGTCATGGATGAAGGAGCGTTTAGAGTGGACGAAAAAAACATCGGGGACCCAGATCTTCTTCACCAGGCGACCGTCAAAAGTCATGCTTTTATTGGTAGTGCTGGGAAAGGACAGACGCTCGTCTTTCCAGTAATGCCTCAGGTATAAGGTCATGGTGAAGTCCTGGGGACAGGAGAATTAGAGATTACTGATACACCATAGTAAACATGGTAGCTCTAGAACTGGGGTGAATTTGGTTTCTGTAAGCTTTTGGAGGTCAAGTTATTCTGGTAAATATTTATTATGTACGATGAAATATCTCGGGTCAAGGCATGGCTGAGGAATGAAAATTCAGTCTTGGAAGCGAAAGTCACTAAAGGAGAGCGCTCGGAAGAAAGAAAGATCTCTAAAAATCCCCGAGTAATCCATTAATCCATTCCAGAGGACGTGCAGCCAAAAAACTGTTCACACTGTATTTCTGTTTCAGACATGATTCCTGTTAGTCCTGTTCGTCCCCTTGACTGAAACCCTGGGTTGAACCGGGACTTACTATTAAAACAAACAGGGATTCGACCCTTCCATTTAGTTTAGCACAGAACCCTTTACTGCAATATTTTTTCTTTTCGTTGATGCACGAAAGTGACACCAGGCCAATTTATGGGAATATGGAACAGATCGTTTTCTTTTCTGGCACAATAACACAAAAACTACCGCATTCCTGTCGGCATCAGCGTAGTATATCTAGAGATTAGAGACTCTCTGGCCATGGGCAGATGGGGGATTCTGTATAATTCCTTCCTCCGTCACTGGGCAAACCATATTTATGCGTTCTGCTTGGATGACTCACTCGTCTTTCCTTCCTCCTTACTATATTACATAACGCCAAATCCCTGTGACCGCTCAAACAGTGGCTAAAGACGATCCAAAGTGCATTCTGGATTCATTTCCCCCCTCCACCATGAAAAGAAGCTGCCAGGAACAAATACAAATGTGGAGACCTGCCAAAGTAAAAAGGACACAGACAATTTATCAACTGTCTAGAAAAAGCAACTGATAGTTTTGAAGAGTCTCTAAAGAGCAAGTAGCAACGCGCATTTAATAAAAAATAGCTAGTGCAACACAAACTGAGGCGTCTTCAAATGAATGTGACGTTCCCAGAAAATTGTTTCCATCAAATAGTATCAGATATTTCCAGAGGTGGAAAGTAATCAGCGTTTCGATTCGTCGCTGCGGAAAACGGCGGAGCTGTTCGACGCGTACGATCGCTGTCTGAATTCGGAATCTGCATTTGGGATTTCACTCATTATCATAAATAACGTTATAACGAGATTTTTTTTTTGTGACTCCAAAAGTGTGTAACTCATAGTTTTATTCATTATTGCAATTAAGTAAAAAAAATTTCCATCTTAAACCACACTAGAGTTGGTGCAAATCATCATCTCACCATGTCGACTTCAGAGATGCTGTCCAAGCTCTCGACCTGTACGTCCACGCCCACAGGAATCGCTGGACCTAGAGACCAAAAGAAGCAACCGAGACACGACAATTAGGTTCTACATGTCCTCCTAATAGTTTCTTTTGTCCTGATGGTGAATTTTTATACAAAAGAGCCATTTATAAGTGTTAAGATGTCTGTAATGAAAACAAGACTGAACAAGACTTTCACTCGAGGCGTTCTCTCGAGACGGCCTCGAGGGGAACCTGTCCTGCACACAACCTTCAAGTTAAATGCATCGAGTTCTGGGAAAGCTGTAGTAAATTTGACCTAAATTTAAATGTGGCACACGATGGACAGGGTATAAGGGCATAAAGTTTTAAGTCAAAAGTACTGTAAGGCTTCCAAAATATAGGTGGAAACGGACCATGTACTGTTGTGACTCGATAAATCTTATAAACGTATTTAATCCTATAGATTTTTTTGTAATTCTTTTCCTAATTCGGGTTGAAATCGATCCTTCCTTCACTCACACTGTAGTAGTTCATGCTCTATTGATCACTCATCCCTCATGCTTATTGTGCTTGTGATTCTAAAATGCATTGCGAATCCTATCATCCGTCTCTTTTTTTTTTAAAGCAATACCATCAAGTCTCTGCTCTCAGGTCACAACAGAACAGAAAAACACTGTGGCCAACAAACATGGCCGCCACGGACCACACGTCAAGCACAATGCAGCGCTCTTATTTACTGAAGCGTGCTTAATTACATTCAGTCTCACACACACTTTATAAAAAGACTCACTATCAAATTGCGAAAGTATTGGCTCTAGCATTTGTATTCCTGATATCACAAAGCGTTGTGCCTTCGATTGCTGTTTTGATGTCCATGTTAGCAATTCTAGTCTCACTCTTTCTTTGCCCTGTTTGAAAAACCTCTCTTGATTCCCATGTTGCATTTAATGAAAACTGTCTACCTGCATTTGCATCCGTATGTCTTTAAATTGACACTACATGGACCAGTTGGTGGATGCGAAAATCCTGTAGCTTCCACTCTTTGGGAAAGACGTTCCACTAGATTTTGTGGAGATTTGTGCACATTTATGGTTTCACAAGTGTGTTTGTAAAGGCAGGTACAGGTTTGCAAAAAGACTGGAAACGTTCCATAGGAATTAATGGGAATAAATGGGGAATTTGAAAAAAATTACAGGTTAGCCTATAACAAGGGACTTAAATGTGGTTATAAATTAATCTTATAGCATAAGATCGGGCTGATTTGCTTAAAACAGCCAGATTTAATGCCATTTCGGTTCAATTTCTACCCTGCAGATTCATCAACCACAGCACACTTACTGCAGGGCTACAGAGGCCACGCCCCCTACATGCAATGCACATACCTCAATCACATAACACACATTATTTCTTGAATCCTGCATGTCAAAAAAATGTCCATCTTGGCAAGTAATCAAGTAAATTATCAGCTAATGAGTTTTTACATATAATAAAGTTTGTATACATTTGACCCAATTTCTAATTAATTCTCATAAATTCTCATAAATTTCCAGATGAAGTTCCCATACAAAAAAGTTTCCACCTGTAATTAGCTGTTGGCTCTCTCACCTAACTGTTAAGATTGAGAGCTGGATGGATCTCAGGTCAGTCTAATGCACCTCCTAGAACACTTTTTTTGGAAGCCATATATCAAAGATCTACACCTGACCTTTCCAGTCATATTTGGGTCTTCTCCAAACTGTTGGATGTCTTTGGATGTGCTAGCATGAAATTTTCCATTGACTTGAACTAGCATGGTACTTTTTCATATTTTATTCATTTTTGTTCAATTTTTATTATTACGTCAAGTCTTTATCAATGCAGGTGAAATGGCATCATGTTTGAAGGTCATGGACAGGTCACGTCTAGCCGGCCTGGACCACGCTGAGTCTGGTTCTAACCGGTTATTTTTGATCATTCAAAAAAAAAACACCAAAACAAACAGAAATAGAAGGCACCTGCCACTATTATGTTATTAAAATGTAAATTGGCGAATATTTTAAATATAACGGTAGCAGATGAGATAACCGTTGACAAAAAACTTGCAATGGGATGTTCTCTGGGAGCTTTGAGTCTAACCAGAAACCAACTCGTTTAACAGGTCAGAACGAGAGCATTTATAGATCGGGGTTTATTTCCCTCTCCCTCGAGTCAGCATTTTGTATTTCCGACCTCAGACTGTTGAGTCAATTGTGCAATTTGTTAAAAGGAATCATTTCAAAAGAGCAATTTGTTCACGAGACAGACGTCGCGATAGATCCGACACCTGATAAGAGACGTGGACCGACTGCATCTGGTTTGATCTTGAATCCCTGCCTGAAGTGCCAAATCGGGATTAGGGCAGTGCATAGGGTTTGTTATTCATGAGAAGATTTATTTCCCTCCAAAGTAATTACACCAGAAATCCATCTGCTGGTTTCGGACGAAAAAAAAGGGGGATCATTTTAAGAAGCAGAAGCTGTAAATATTAATCACGAGCTTGATAATGAAAATATTAGGGTTGGAGCAATGCATTATATTATTCAGTCCCCTTGATTTTCCCGTTCCATATTTAGTCCCAGTTTGCCGTTATGATGAGCTCCACTCTTCTGGGAAGATGTTCCACTAGATTTTTTGAACTTTGGTGCTCTTTCAAAAACAATACGGTTGAGGTTAGAGCTCTCTGAAGATCTTCAACCACTCCAACCCATGTAAAGCAGATCTTCATGGAGCTGGCTTTGTGCACAGGGGCATCGCGATGCTGGAACAGATTTGGGTCTAAATAGAAGTAGCACATACAGAAAAAGCTGAGTGTCCAAATACTTTTGTCCATACAGTGTATATAAACAAACAACCTTTAAACAAACCCAAACCAAACTACTTCTTCCTTCTCTCGTTCATAGTCGTCCCTCGCTGATTTACGTAAAGTCTAGATAAAGAGCACTTGATTTTACTAATACTCTTGTGCCAGAATGAGCACCAATCTCCACAAAATCTAACGGATCATCTTCCCAGAAGAGTGGAGCTTATTATAAAAAGAAATGGAAGCGAAACATGGTATGGAATGTCCAAAAAGCAGCCATCTTTCTGTGAAGTGTCCACAAACTTTTGGAAATATAGCGTAACTTTATGGAAAACTATAAATGACATTCCTGGTTACCCAATTGCTCATTTTGGATTCTTCATTTGTTTTCGGATTTGTTAATGTGTTTTGCACTTCTCGGCCACCGTAGTATAGTATACACTTATAGACCGGAATTATCCCTTTAAAGGTTTTTTTAAAGGTTTATTTCTCTTAAAGTAACAAAGTTTTTTTTTTTTTGCCACTGTCATAAATTAAAGGTAAACATGGATTTCCACAGTCTATTTAATTCTGAGTTTGTCTGACAATGTCCAATTATTAAATATAATGAGTATAAGACTTAATATCCTGTTAAAGCTTTTCCAGATTTTTGAATTTCAAGAATAAAATATCTGCATTTGTACGCTTCAGGTTAAGGTTGTGCATACTGTGGTGTCATTGCTACAATCCATTCCTTTGTCTCTGCTGCACCAGGATTAAAAATTATAAATAGCTCTTTGAAACCAGGCTGGTGTTCATGCCCATTAAATTAAAAAAATACTGCAACATATGCAAAAATACAAAAGTATTGGGACACTCGACTTTCCCCAGCCATGTGTGGCTCTTCTACAAAGCTACAACCACACAATTGTGGAGGATGTCTATACTTGGAGACCCAAACATATTCCAGCATGACACAAAGCTAGGCTCCATGAAGATGTGGAATCTTTGGGTTGGAGTGGAGTGGATCTCCTGCTAAAGTTTGGACCTCTACCCTATTGAACGTCAACATGAGATAAATTGGAACGGCACTCCAGGCCTCCTGAACTCGCCAGTACCCGAGTTCCTTTACTAACATCCTTGTGCCTGGATGAGTATAAATCTCCACAAAAATGTATTCCCAGGAGAGTGGAGCTTATTGTAAGACGTCAATATGGACGAAATATGGATTGGGTTTAAAAAAAAAAAACAGATCCGAATGTATTGTGGGGAGATATATTTTATTTGAGACAGAATTATCGCAACTTAATCCTACATTTCTATCTGTACTAAATGTAACTTAAATTATTTCTTTTCAATTTTCTAATACTATAATCAACATTTCCATGGACAAATATGGACGCTTTATGTTTATGTTGATGCTCATTATTAGTGGACCCACACTCCACATCGAGCACGAAGACTAAATATTCTCGTAAATGTTCGAAAGTAATTATGGTGTTTTAGATTATACGGTGTAAATCATCAGATCACCATTACGCCACAGAAATCACAACAAATCCCTACCATGCACGAGTGCAAGACGCATTTCCAGTCATTTCTCCTGGTCAAGCGATTGCCCGACGGTCAACAGAAACCACGTACGAGAGAACCGGTGTTGTAGAAACAGTGCGATTAAAACGGACAAGGAGAGAACGACCTTTGTTATTTATACGCTGATTGACAGGATGGTCAACATACAGCCAGGGGTGTACTAAAGACAATAAACACAAAGAAAAATTGCCATCCTGCTGTTACAATAAGATAATACCAAACTAAAGCAATCAGCTTCTGACAGGCAAATATATACTATATATATATATATATATATATATATATATATATATATATATATATATATATATATATATATACAGTACAGACCAAAAGTTTGGACACACCTTCTCATTTAAAGAGTTTTCTTTATTTTCATGACTATGAAAATTGTAGATTCACACTGAAGGCATCAAAACTATGAATTAACACATGTGGAATTATATATGGAATTATATACATAACAAAAAAGTGTGAAACAACTGAAAAATCTCATATTCTAGGTTCTTCAAAGTAGCCACCTTTTGCTTTGATTACTGCTTTGCACACTCTTGGCATTCTCTTAATGAGCTTCAAGAGGTAGTCACCTGAAATGGTCTTCCAACAGTCTTGAAGGAGTTCCCCGAAAGATGCTTGGCACTTGTTGGCCCTTTTGCCTTCACTCTGCGGTCCAGCTCACCCCTAAACCATCTGGATTGGGTTCAGGTCCGGTGACTGTGGAGGCCAGGTCATCTGGCGCAGCACCCCATCACTCTGCTTCTTGGTCAAATAGCCCTTGATGCCTTCAGTGTGACGCTACAATTTTCATAGTCATGAAAATAAAGAAAACTCTTTGAATGAGAAGGTGTGTCCAAACTTTTGGTCTGTACTGTATTTATATATATATATATATATATATATATATATATATATATATATATATATATATATATATAGGTTGTCATGCTGGAACAGGTTTGGGTCTCCTAGTTCAAGTGAAGGAAAAAAAAAATTCATGCTACCACTTCCAAAGACGTTTTACACAATCGTGTGCACAAACATCCACATACACCGGGTGTCCCAATACATTTGCCAACTTATAGAGGTCTTAAAATAACCATACAACATATTTAAGTGTCTTGGACACTGTATTCTGGCAGAACTTCTTCAAAGCATTGATTCCACACGTCTCTGAATCTCCAATGGAAGGAGGAAAACAAGCATAGCAAAAAGAATAACAAAGTCCTGACAAACGCCTCCGCTCTGAGAGAATAAGTAAATGCCCCCCTACAACATTCGAGCCATGAGCTATCATTACTGTTTACATAAGCTGTTATACGAGTTGTGTAGATGTTTTAGAACCTCACTAGAGCCCAGAAAACGATCAGATTTTTCACCTGGTCACTTTGCTGGAAGCGATCCATGAGATTCAGACTTGTCCAAGTGATACATCGCTTGTTTCTTTTCTCCGCTTGAGTCTTTTTTTTTTTATTATTATTATTATTATATGCCTACAAATATAAATGCAGCCTTATATCCAGAATTTCTCTAACATTTCTAGATGTAAAACGGGTATGGCAAAAGTATTGGGACACCCGTCTTTTCCCCAGCTGTTTGTTCTTCTTTCATCGAATTTAAATGCACACAATCGTCTTTACCTGAAAACCCAAACATGTTCCAGCATGACACCAAGCTAGCACCATGAAGATGTGGAATCCATGTGTTGAAGGTAAAGATCTTCTGCTATAGTGTTTTGAACCTTAACCCTAGTGAACACCTTTGGGATGAATAAGAACATCACCTCAGGCCTCCTCACTTCACTCCACATTTGTACATGACTTCCTTTACTAATACCCTTGTGCCTGAATAAGCACAAAATCTAGTAGAACACATACATGAACCTCCTCCTCGTCTTCCTCTTTTCCTTCTTCACTGGTGGCTCCATCCTCAGCATTCTCCTACCAATATACCCCATGTCTTTCCTCTGCACCATCTTAATCTCACCTCCCTCACCTTGTCTCCAAAACGTCCTACATGCACCATCCTTCTAATTATACAAAAAAACCAACAACAAACGTCTGAATAATTAATTCCCCTCGCTGTATTCCAAATTTGCAGAACCTGATGCCAGCGGGGGGGATTCAAAATACCCCACGGTTCTTGTGGGCAGCATTTAAGGACTGTTTAAATGCTGTGCTTGTGAGACTCCTACTCCGCTGTAGTCTATATAAAAAATGCTGTGGGTATCTATTACATGCAAAAACTGCCAGAGCGATTCTTCCCTGCCGAGCGTTCACATTTAATCTGGGCTCGGATTAAGGTTAGTGTTCTTAGTGATTCCCAGCTCTGACCCTGGAGTATCCCTGAAGTATGTCAAAACCATACCTGAAGCATGATAATAAGCTGAAGGTTAAAGTGTGGAAAAGCAAGTAAGAAAAGAGAATATCCGAATTTTCTCGGCTATTGTATAAGAATGCGGCTGCTTAGGGCCTGAGAAGCAGCTGAACTGCTGGAAGATTTTTTTTTAAGCAGATATATATCTCTTGTTTTTTCCCCCCAAGTGGAAAAGGATTGAGCAGTTTTCTACCTGAACTTTATGTTTTGGCCTTATTGGATCGGATTTATTTATTTATTACAAGACTAAAAAAACACTGACTGGCTCTCGTCCACAAAGTCTGCCTCCATTCATGCTAACTCCTCGCTAACATATGGAAACCCAACACCCCGTACACGAATCATCCGTAATTTCACAATTTGCAAGCCAACGTACTCTTCATGATAAGCACATGCCAACTTGCTTTAGGGACGACTGTGCTTTCGCTTCCATAAGGAGTTTAGAAGACGTCTATTGTTTCCACTTGGGAAGATCAGCTTCTTCTGCTAGCTCTGAGCATCTTTGAACGGCTTAAAAAAAAACGGGAAATGAAGCGAGTGTGAAAGCTAAATAAAGCACACACACACACACTTTCAAATGTCATTCTGTCATTTTTTTTTCCTCTCCATAATGTTAGAACAAAAAAGAGGCACTCGAGTCACACACTTCCGCTATCTGCGTAAAGGATGTCAAATGCTGGCAGGATGAGAGAAAGAAAGAGCGCGAGCGAGCGCCGGATCGTTCGTTTTTCCCGAGTTTCTCCATCACTGATGTTAAACATTTGCCTGTCTACTCAGAAGACGTAGATTTATTCGGCGTATGCACAGCTCCATACAAATGAGCCTACGCTAGTCACTTCGCTAGTCACACTCAATTGCGCACTAAACGCTTGCAAAGATGCGACGTGTACTCAATGCTACTTCGCTCTACACCATATTGACCCACCTATCTTCCTTCACATGCATAGTCCTTTAATACACTCTATGGTAACTTCAAACAGTCTGGAGTCATTTAAATACAGATTAGATCACGTTTCAAAGGCCATGCAGGCCCTGCTCAGGAGAACGTATTGGTAAAGCTCTAAGAACAGCTTCCAAGACACGTTCCAAAAGTGGCGGGAAGGCCGGGAGAGCTGTATCATTCCCGGGCCTTTCCGCCACTTCTAGAACGTGTCTTGAAAGTCTTTTCGAAGCGTGTCAAGCACCTTCTGCGATTCTCCCTGGATCTCCTCAATGGTGTCAAAACAGCTGTTCTAATCTTCATCTTCAGGAAGCGTGTGAAGTCCCCAGGAGCCAAATCTGGTAGACATGGTGAGAATAGCACCAGCTCCTAGTGTACACAGGACAATGTCTTATGGCACATTGAGTTTTGAAAGTCGGTGCCCCCTGTGAGTGTGCATGCAGCCTTGTGCTGCCACCTGTTGGCATGGTACAACACTAGTTTTGAAACTTTTTGATACCACGATCCACACACTTTCCTCATTTCTGATTTGCACTAAAGTTTGAAAAGTGGATGAGGAAATCTGAACCCTTTTTCAAAAGTAATCGCACCCTCACAGGACCATCGACTTATCATTTGTTTGCACATAAACAATTATAATAAGCTGCAAAAACTTCTACGTCATTACAGGAGAAGATGCATAATGGACTGTATCCAGAAGCAAGCCTCATGACCATGTGAATGAAATTGGGGTCATCCTTGAAGAGACTATTTCGACCAGGAGAGAAACATTCAGCCTAAAGAAAGTTCAGGAAATGGACCTTCAAACAGTACATAGGTCGCAGTGTTGCCTCTTCTAGCTTCCAAAACCGTGACAGGAACTGAATAAGCTACAGTATGCTACATTGCCCTTTGTGAATGTGGGTGTGTGGATGGTGTCCTGATGATGTTCTCTCCAGAATTTATTCCAAATATCTTATGACTACTCAACTGCTCAGAATTACACACTGCAACACAAACTCCATAGCACACACGGATATTCAGCTTTTTACTGAGCAAAACATTCCCCCTATCAAAAAGTAAAGCTCTGGAAGATGTTTTTACCTCAGGTTTGATGGTTTTCTACCTCATTCAAATAATTATAGGTCTTCAAAACATTTCTGGATTGTCTACCCTCATCGAAGTGTTTCTCTAATGAATGTGGTTTAAAGGAGAGTTAAAGGAGAGTTTCAACCTCAAAGCTTTTCTAAATCATGGAAAACGCTGGTCTACCCTAATCGAAAAATTTCTACCTCGTCCAATGTGTCTACCTCATCAACGCATTTTATCAAAGCTTTCCATTCATCAGTGCATCTTGTTTTGATGAGATAAAAAACTTTGTTGAGGTAGAAATGCTTTGATTGGGTGGAAAATTCTCATCATACCTCATCCAACCAAGTATGTCTACCTTATCAACTCTTTTCTAACTCAATTCGTTTCTACCTTCAAGATTTTCTCTCATCAAAGTTTTTCTTCTCCATCAAAGGTTTTCTATCCATCAGTGTATCTACCTCATCAAAGCATTTCTGACTTGGAAACATGTTTCTACCTCATCAAAGTGTTTCTACTCCATCAAAGTCTTTCAACTTCACAGTGTTCCTATCTCCAAGATTTTCTAACTCATCAAAGCTTTCCATTGATCAGTGTAGCTACCTCAAACCTTTTTTTTTTTTACCTTAGAAATGTATTTCTACCTCAAAGCAGTTTACCTAATCAAGGACTTAACTTCATTACTGGTCCTAACATAATGACATTTCTTACTCAGGAATGTGTCAACCTCCAAGCTTTTCTACCTCATCAAAGCTTCCTATTCATCACTGTATCTACCTCATCAAAGCATTTCTACCTCAAAGCTTTTTTTTTTTACCTGAGAAATGTGTTTCTACCTCATCAAAGCTTTTTTACTTTACAAATGTGTTTCTACCTCATCAAAGCATTTCTACCTCATCAAAGCATTTCTACCTCATAAATGTGATTCTTCTTCATCACGGCATTTCTACATCAAAGCATTTCTACCTCATCAAAGAGTTTTTACCTCATAAAACCATTTCTAACTCCAAAATTTGTTTCTACAAGAAATGGTAGAAACAAAGTGATCTATCAATCAAAGAATATCTATCTACCTCATCAAAGAATTTATACCACATCAAAGACATCCAACTTCATCAGTGTTTCTTTCTCTCTCTTAGGACACATTTCTAACTCGGGAACATGTTTCTACCTCCAAGTTTTTCTACCTCGTCAAAACATTTTTAACTCAGAAACATGTTTCTATTTCATCAAAGTGTTTCAACCTCAGGAAAGCATATCTGTGTCATTAAAGCACTTCTACCAAGGCTTTTATTCAGCCAAAGATCAGGAATCTGAGATAGGCTGACTGGATAATTGCATGCACATAACAGGTGTATCCAAAGAAAGTAAATCAGGAACACTTCTATTCCGTTATTTTAGATATAATAGTCTTATTAAAAAACAGCCAGAATACCTATGTTTATATTATTCCAATGCAGCAATATAGCAATATAGCAATATCTATCTATCTATCTATCTATCTATCTATCTATCTATCTATCTATCTATCTATCTATCTATCTATCTATCTATATATATATATATATATATATATATATATATATATATACAGTTCATTTACGATAGCTTATATTTCTTATATGCTATAATAACTAAGACCATTGACTATATACAGCATCCAGAATTTTCCCCGGATAATAAACTGTTCAAGTTTCTTCCCTACCTGCAAACGCTGGCCTCATGGTGAAATCGTGATCTTCCACACGAAGCAAATGGTTAGTTTTCACTTTCCTTGTCTTAGTTCCATCCACCACCTTTTTGGACAGCGGGCTGTAAGACAATATTAGGAAGGTTTAGAGGTTTAAACCCACAACCGCAGTGTTCCACAAAGAACCTTTAAAGCTGCTGAATCAGAATATAAAAGTGTAAATAGATCAGATCATATGGAAAGTATGAACATGATCTGACACAGCTTCTGAGCAGGAAAAAAGGTCTAGGGGTGTTGAAGATCTGACCAGATGTTTTGGTGGTACCAGAGGGACCTCAACAATATTAGGCAGGTGGCTTTAATGTTCTGGCTGGTTGCAATGAACATCATGGAAACGTCATCGCTTACGTTTTATCAGCTTTAAACAATCATATCCTGCAACTTCAACTCACAGATGAGTCGGCTGACGCTGGAGACTCCTTCCACAAATATCGAGCGACATTTTGCATGACGCCGAAATCCACAGCGACTTACGTTCATCTCATTCATGCACCTAAGCAGCAATTGGGTCAAGACCCTTTTTTTGAATGGCAAAGAAATGGCAATTTGGGGGGCTGGGATTTAAACTCACAACCTTCAGAATCAAAGAAGAACACCTTAACCATAAGCAAGCATCTCCCATATTGCAAATGTTTCCTGTATCAACAGTAATACGGGTATCGATCTGTTTATTATTAGCCTCAGATTACAAGTAACAGCTGCTGGTATAGAAATAAACATCAGAAGGGATAGAAACCTACAAGCTGCTGTTGTGTTCAATGAATCAACATCGACTCAATTCAGGAGAGCACGAAAGAGTGGGATGTAACATTATTAGGCAATAATGATATGAATAATGAATTATTATTAATAATAATAATAAGCTTTATGACCACCACTGGGTCTGTACTACTTATATATAATTTAGAAGGATAATCCAATAAGCTGTTATGAAGGGTGTATTTTATCATACTAACAAGAACATACCAATATACTATCAAGAAAGGCAAATAAATATGCAAAATATATGTAATGAATATGTAAATATGTAATACATATATAATGATTTTTTTTTTTTTTTTTTTTTGCAGGAATGCATAGAAATCAACAAAAGTTTCGCAAACAGGTCAAACACTGTTCAGTGAAATGAAACAACAATAATAATAAATATATAAATAAAAGCAATACATACGGTCCGTGTTTCGGAGTTTCCAGGTTTGCGGACCACCTGCGTTTCCTGCTCTTCTGCTTCCCGCATTCGGCGACCAGAACCAGGCAGAGGATGAGGACCAGCAGGTAGTTAATATAAGGCATGATGCGGGTTTGATGAGGAATCTGCCTCGGTGTGTGAACTCTCCACCCTCAGCATGGTAATATTCCCATTCCGCACTTGCTACTCACACGCATCTCTCATCTCTCTCTCTCTCTTTCATCTCCCTGTCCATAAGAGGCTGTGTGTGTGTGTGTGTGTGTGTGTGTGTGTGTGTGTGTGTGTGTGTCGCTTCCCGCTGTTCCTGGTCCCTGCTGTCCGATTGGCTCTCTGTGCTGCTGAACAGTGGACACAGAATGTGTGTGTGTGTGTGAGAGAGAGCTATAGAAAGAGAAAGATGGGGAGGGATAGAGAGAAAAAGAGGGGGGGAGTTTGAGAAAGAGAAAGAGGTAGAGAGAGACAAATGGAGAGAAAAAGAGGCTTGAGGGAGAGAGAGAGAGAGAAAAAGAGAGGGGTAGAGTGAGGGAGTTATGGAGAAAGATGAAGAGAAAGAGATGGAGACTTAAGAAAAATTCAAGTTATAATGAATGATTTGGATATTGAATGCAAATTCTGTATTTTTTTTGAAGTGTGGGTGTCGATTGTGTTACATTTTTGTGTGATTTTATTACTCAACAGAATCTTTTTGGGATCTTGAAGAATCTTTTGGTTAAAAATGAGAATAAACATCAAAGTGCTACAGAATTCTCCAATCCAGTTGCTCAGAATTTGTCCATATTCTATAAAAAAAACAACAACAAAACAACAATCTGACCATAATATCAACCGTATGTTTGTTCCTACTGCTTTTTCAACACCTTATAAGCGTTTTGTAATTCAAGCTGTTTTTTCCCCACAACATTAAATTTAACAACTATATTTATATCACAGACGTCAAAGAGGTGCGTCCTTCAGCATCCAACATGATAATAAAAGAGGTCTGTTGTTCCTGTGGAGGAAAATTAGAAAAGTTATTACAAATAGTGCTGTGGCAGAAATACTATAAGGCCAAAAGTTTGTGGACACCTAACCATAATTTTTTGTTTTTTTTCATCCCCGTTATAATTAGTTCTTCAATAGGGTTTGGATGCTCAAGATCTAAGGTTTAAAGAGTTTCCTAGTTAAAATGAGAACATTTTAAGCTTCCACATTAAAACACGTCCCATACTTTGCTCAACAGTCTAAATAAGAACCACAAACGTCTGGAAAAGTCAAGCTTCCAAATATTTTTTTTTGTGTTTGCGAAACAAAAACCATATTAGAAAGTGCAGATTAGCATCTCGCCCCACTGCTCTCGAGCGATATTTTTTTCTTCTCCACACACTGCGACCACGATGTAATCAGGTCTTATGAAAAAGGCGCACCTACTTCCTTGAGTGCTTACAAACCCAGAAGACTTTTGAATTCCACACAGAAAATTGATTCATTCATCAAAAAAAAAAAATAAATAAATAAATCAGTGAAGCCAAAATGAGAGCTGCTCCTTGGAGCAACTTTACATTACAATGTTTCACTGTTATATATAAAAAAAAAAAAAAAACAACAACAACAAAAAAACAAAAACAGAGACTGACAATTCTATTCTCTATTTTAATTTGTTAAGTCATATAATAGCTTTTACAGCACATACCTCAGATTAGATCCAAGCTCTCTTTCTGTCTCGAGATTATATATATATATATATATATATATATATATATATATATATATATATATATATATATATATATACATTTCAGTCAATAACATAAAACTTGGTCACAATTAAAAAGACTATAAGTAAACTGACAGTCTGTCTGAACCCTTACTATAGGACACTTCAGTAACCGTGTGTGTGTGTGTGTGTGTGTGTGTGTGTGTGTGTGTGTGTGTGTGTGAGTGTGTTTTATCATTAATCAAGCGCATACAGTTTCGCGCGAACTTCTCTAAATCTAACACACTTTATTGTACTTCCAGATGAACGCTAAATGGGGTGCAACTCAATAAAAGTGTATTTTTTATTTTCGTTTTGTTTTTTTACCCGATCGAAAGCACATGCAGCTGATCGTGTTTACAGATCATAACATATATTATCTTTTTCAAACTGGACATAAAAAAAAAAAAAAAATCTATCTACAGGAATGCAATATTGCTAGAAACCAGTATTTTTTTGTATCTATTGTGTGTGTGTGTGTGTGTGTGTGTGTGTGTGTGTGTGTGTGTACTGTAACAGAAGCTATGTCTCTTCCAACAATAATTGTATTCGTTAGTGGCTGACTTGCATTAGAAAACTCCGCCCCCCCCGCAGCCCTGATAAAACCCCACCCACGCTGCAATGCTCTGCCGGATTATATTCCTTCAGCGGTTTTCCGCACTTTTTTCTCAATTTGTCCGGCGATCTCATAAAAAAAACAAAGTGCGTCGTTAGGGTTGCCAATCCAAATGAAAGCACCCCGTAAAAGCAGTAAAACAGGACATGAGTTGTTCAGTTGATCAATTTGGAATGATTTGCAAATGTGTACTAAACTCTCCTATATGAGAAGCCCCGCCCCCTCACCTCACGACGCACGAGTATGAATGTGAATTAAAATATGTATGTCTGACCTTTAGGCAAATTTATAGGTAAAAACACAGGCCACATTTTTTTTTTTACCCAACATAAATGATAAAATCGGACATTGTGTGGTAGAGAAAAATCCAGCAACAGACTCTGCCGCTGCCATCAAGCAGTTCCTGACCTCGTAACTTCGAGCACGATAATTCAAGGTATCGGAAACCTGCTTCGAAGTTATAGTTACCTGACTTGCTGATTTAATATTTTAAAAATAATGATCATTTTCCAAATCATTTACTACATACAACTGCAGTGAAACAATCGAGCCATAAGCAATGCAAACAGAATTCTGAATAAAAAAAAAAAAAAGAGCCAGATTGGGTAATCGACAATATATTGGGCCTTGTTCATCCATCATAAATCAAGTTTTTTGTAGGCCAAACCGACCTAAAAAATTTGTAAGCGGTTTGTTAACGCCGGTTAAAATCGATCGAGATTCGGGTCGAGTCTCTCTTCGAGTAAATCTAATAAATAAAAATAGAACTTGAAACAAAATTGGATTGGACCGATTAGGTGAAGCGCAATGTGCCCCGGGAAAACCGTAACGCCTGAACAGGAAGTTCCAGTCTTTCATGCATTTCCAACACGTTTGTCTAAATATAGCAGATACTTGTCGCTTTTCTAAAGTTTTTGCTGCCCTTCTGCTTTGGTATGAGTGGCATTGCTGAGGACATAGGTGGCAGCTGGGAGGTGGTAGAGGTTAGCGGCAGTTTTAGTCGTAGCGCAAGTGTTGTTTTTTGTTATCTCATGCCGGTCAGAGCTCGAAGTCGAACTTGTAGTCCTGGGCCAGGTAGATCCTGCGGAAGACGAGTGCTGCGAGAGCCAGCGTGAGCAGGACGATGAGGACGGCCGAGCCTGTGTGGCTGGCGTCTTGTTGGGCTGCTGCGGGGAATGTTGGAAACGCGGGCCGACGCTGGGGCTGGTTTTGGTTCCGGTTCTGAGTGCGCCGCTGTCGAGGGCTGAGGGGCCGGGAGCTGGGCGCAGTGGGAGCGGGAGCGGAGACGGATTCGGACGCCGGCTCGGCCTAAAGAGAAAGAAACACAGTTATGTCTTATGGGCCGGCAAAAAATATTCAAAGTGCCTTGGCACTGATCTAGAAGTCTCAATGAATCTCATTAAATATCTCATTAAGTGTTCGACTCGAGCTTGAGACGCAACGCCAACGGGGAGACAAATACGCGTTTTCAAACGAATTCGTGTGGACGTGGTCATGCTGAAAGGCGTCCCAGAAAAATGATCAGAACCATCATGTAGACTCATGCCTCCATTTCAATTGTATGATCATATGGTAATATGGTGTAATAAAGGCTCGTTCCAGGAATCAGTCTAGGAGGATTTGAGCTCCTAATTTGCAGTATCACTTAAAAACACGTCCTCTTTCGCTTCTCTCATTAAGCAGAAGTACACGAGACGTCCAAAAACCAAAAGAAAATGACCATATTATCATTGCAGAATAATCCAGGACGTGTCATGCACATAATTGCGATTCACGTGTAAACATAATCGACAGCTTTTTACCCAAAAACATAAAAAGTAAATATGGAAATATTAGTAAGTTTATAAATTCATGGCAAATGTAATCACAAAGCGGTTCAGTTTCCCTTCGAGCGTACTGTTTAAACCGTCGCTTTGTCTCGCTGACCTCATGTAGGCAAGCGAGTAGAATGAAATAAACACCGCGTTAACACAGACGCCTTCGGGTTTCATTTACCTGTGAAGCACAAAACTCGCTTCAGGGTGATGAATGGATTTCGCGAATGAATTGCTTAATTTTGGAAAAAAAAAAAAGGGGGTCACGCTAGCTCAAGCTCGAAAAGAAAAAGAGAAACGAGGCCTGGAGCATATCGCAGCCCTCTATAAATAAACCCACTCGCTCATAGAGAATGGTTTTCTATTTGGGAGAAGGTTTGGAAAATGTCTGGAGTGCAGCACACCTGATTGTGATCTATAGAAAAGATTTTTCTCTCTTGAAAGAGAAAATGGTAGAACTCGAAAGCTTTAGAGAGGATGATGATGACTAATCCATCATCTAATTTAACAACACATATCACCGAGCAGCTCCACAGAGAGAACCTATAAGAATTTGGAGATTGATGTTTAGTCCACATTTGCTGTTGTAAAAACCTCCTCGCTTATGGTCAGATGTTCCACTAGATTTTGTGGAGATTCATCCACAAGGGTGTTAATAAATCTCGGATCTCTGCAATGGTGTCAAAAATGACGAACCGACGAAACTCGCTTTAGAGAGATTGTGCGAATTGTTCGCCGACGATCATCGTTTCGCCGCTTTCGGGGGTTGAGCTCGTTGAAGATGTTCCCGGTATCTGTGAATTTCTTCTGCTCAAAATACCACCTTGTACATGTATATTATATATTAAAGAGAATAATATATATTTAAAGCTGACTGCATTTCATTGCCCCTGTACTTTGTACTCTGTACAATGACAAATTTAATCTAATATAATCTAATTTAATCTGTGTTCCTGTAGTCTCAGTTTCCAGTTGCTGTCCAACAGGAACCAAACCGATAGGTTCTTCTGCCTTGGAAGCCCGATCTGCTTCACGATTTGATGTGTTGCGCTTTTTGACACGGGTGTAAAGAGTGGCCACTCCAATTTGCGGAATCTGATCTCTCTCATCAGCATGCCGATTAAACCTGACCAATCGGAAATCTATAATATGAGTAGTAACACAATCAAACGTGGACGTCTAAAGCCTACTTTTGGAACCATGCCTCGAAGTGACCATACCACCTTCAGACTGTTGTTTCCATGGTAACCAATGAAACAAACAGTGCTGATTTGGCATATATTCATTACAGCACAGTGTGATTATTTTCTTAAAAATCCATCTAAGCATTTGTAAGAAGTTAAAGCAGATAGGATTAAGGGCCTTGCTCAAGGGCCCAACCGTGTCAGCTTGGAGGTGCTGGGACTCAAACCTGCGACCTTCTGATTAGTAACCCTAGTAAGCCCTAAAAAACCAGTAGGTTGATTTCCAGCCACCGTAATAGACCTTCTAAAACGTTCCTTCTAAAACGCAACACTAATAATCGCCACAAAGGGCTGATCGGGTGCCCTACTGAGACGTTCCTAATAAAACGCGTGTAGCTGGATTACGTGTTTGATCGTGAACTGGAGTGTAAACAGCTTTCCAAAGCAATTAGCATTGATCTTCGTCATGCTTTTTAAGGCATGCTGAGCGTTTCAGAGGCCTCCCGCTTAGATGCCTTTAATTGACTTCAACATGTTTAGGGACTGAGAACTGAGAGGGCGGACGGGTTTTAACGGGATCCGATCTGGTTCACGAGAAAAAGAAAAAAATAAACAAAACAAAAAAATAGAGTGAAGAGAGGATGTCAGGAAAGTTCTGATTGTCTGCCATGACAGAAAGGAAAGAGGGAAAAGACGTTGCGCACAATATGGCTGCTGTAATCGGTAGCAACAGGGAGCAACTATACGGAGCAGTGCTTTCAGGCGATTTCATGCGCGGATGAAGAAAGTAGGAGTCGGGTCTGTTTTAATACCCAGTTAGAATAAGTGTGTGATTTTTGTTTGAACTCAGATATACCTAGATACGCCCATAACCCTGTCGCCGGTTCACCACTGGTTCTTCCCCAGGTCACTTTTGATAGATACTGACCACTGCAGACCGGAACAGCCACAAGACCTGCAGTTTTGAAAATGCTCTGACCAAGTCGTCTAGACGTCACAATTTAAATCTGTACGCTTGCCCATTTTTCCTGCTTCTAACATGTCAACTTTGCAGACAAAATGTTTATTTGCTCCCTAATATATCAGTGTTATTTACTTATAAATACAGCCTGTTTTTAAGGCGTGTGGCCTCCGGGGGGCGAGTGGGAACAAAACGTTTTTATCCACCTGTTCAGCCTGAGCCGTAGCATCGCTGTCCTGGACCTCTGACGCGGCACCCGGGTCCTGCTGGCTAGCGCTCGCCGGCTCTTTACTCTCGCTGGCAGTTGACGACGTACTAGTCTCGGCCTGTGCAAAAACAAAAAAAAAAAACAATTGAAGAGATTTCTGCTCACTCATCCATAAGTGTTGTAGTAAAGTCAGGTTATGATGTACAGTAGGTGAGGTGGTTTGGATCAGAGCTCTATAGCTGGAGATCTTTCGATCCATTCCATATAAATCACATCTTCACGGAGCTGGCTTTGTGCACAGGTTCTGGTCTCCTAGTCCGAACGGAAAATTTCACGCGTTCCACACAATTGTGAGCGTCCAACTTTGTGGAAACAGTTTGGCGAAGAAGCCATACAGGTGAACGTACCTTAAAGCTGATCTGCTGTGCTAGTTGCTGAGCCTGAGGGTCCACGGGTTGGCGTTCGCTCTCTGGAGTCAGCGCCAGCAGAGCTGTACGCATGGAGCAACCACACATCTCGCAGCAGAAGTCCTGAGACCTGAAAGCAGAATCGCATGAACATGAAAGATCTACGAGACAATTCAAAATACATTCAAATTCTTTAGATGACAAGATTACAAAAAATGTAATGTTGGTCCTCAAGATCACGAAGTCTTTTACAAGTAGATCTTCGGTTCGGTATAAAGCTCATACTGAGACTGCAATGTCAAAAGTATTGGGACACCAGAATTTTCCAACCATGTGGGGTTCTTCTTCAAACTGTTACCACAAACCTGGAGGCGCACAATTGTATCACCGTGTCCCTGTGCACAAAGCGAGCTTCCTCAAAGAAACCCTTTCCACAGGTTTGATTCAAGGAATTTTCCAAAATGGAAACTTTCCATGGGAATTAACGGAAAATAATGGGAATATACTGGGAATTTACAAAATAACAGGTGAGCCTATAGCAGGTTAAATTCAATGTATCAATTTCAGAATTTCTCCCTGGTTGCTGAGGCCAACGCACATCAGTTCTTGAATCCTGCACGTCAAAAAATGTCCTTCTTGCCGATATACATTTAAAACTTCCTTGTGCTGTGTGTAAGCAGTTGCGCAACAAAATCATACTAACAATTCAATCAAAAACCCAAATGTTTCGATTTATGTTTTTATATGATACGGTTTATATAAATGTTCCCAAATTTCAAATGAATTCCAATAAATTCCGGAGATTTTCCACGCCTTTTGCAACCCTAATTTTCAGAGGCCTTTTTCAAACCCTATTGAACACCTTTAGGATGAAACACAATTAGTACCTGACTTAACGAACATCCTTGTGGCAAATCTCCACAAAATCTAGTTGAACATCGTCCCAGAACAACAAGTGAATACTAAAGTTAAAATACCAATCTAAGGTGTCCACAAACTTTTGCCCAAACAGTCAGGGGTTTTCTCATCAGCCAATCTCCAGGTGTTAATTGGACGGCTTTGTTTGTTCGCTTGGTGTTAATAGCTGATTGGTCTTTGTCTACATTCTCCGGTTCAGACTTGGGATTGAAATGTAGCTCCTATATAAATGCTGCATGCCCACACATGCCAGATTTTCGAAGCTTTCTGATAATGACTTTGAATCTCTCGGGGGCGTTCGGTACACATCCCTAACATATGGTAAGGAAGAAAAATATTGAAACGGCTTTAAGAATAGACACACTCGTTTGTGCGTCATGTATTGAGACTAAATACCAACGAACCTTCATGCAAAAATTCTTCCTTTCGCTCGCACGTGCGTTCCGCCTTTCGCTCGCACGTGCGTTCCGCCTTTCGCTCGCACGTGCGTTCCGCCTTTCGCTCGCACGTGCGTTCCGCCTTTCGCTCGCACGTCCTTTCGTCCTTCCGCTCGCACGTTTAGTCTTCCTGCCTTTCGCTTGTTCGATCTGCCTTTCTCTTGCTCGCTCATTCTTCCCTCCTTACACTCGCTCAATTGTTTCTTTTCGCTTATTCCTTCCTCCCTTCGCTTGCACGTTCGTTCTTCCTTTCATTGGTTCTTTTGTCTGTTAGTTCGTTCTTTCATCCATTCTTTTGTCTATTTCTTCATATCTTTTGTTGGTTGTTTCACCCTTTTGTCTGTTCATTGTTCCGTTGTTCGTTCTCGCGTCTATATCTGCTTTCATCCAGTTATTCTTTCTTTTGTTTGTTTAATTCAATTCTTACAGTCTTTCATTCGATCTTCTTGCGTCTTTCACTCTATTTCCTTCATTCTTTCGTTGTGAGCGCCAAAAAAAAAAAAAAAACCCAGACGTACTTGACTAGCATTCTCTCTCCAAAATCGGGGTCTAAAGTTTATTCCCCAAAATCGGGGTCTAAAAGTTCTTTCGTTTAGCATGTCAGCTACAAAGCTTCCAAAGACCTCCAGTTGAAGCTGCTTCACACAACATAAACTATTGCTTTAATAATGAAAGATGTTTGTACAATGCCCCCGTACGCTTTGTGGCTGTAAATGAAAGAATCTTTGATCTGCTTTGCCCTAAAACTGACATAAAGAGAATGTTTTTATGCATAAAAAAAAAAAAAGAAAAAAGACTGAACTGGATATCAGTACGATTCATTCAGAAAAAAAAAAGAAAAAAGACTGAACTGGATATCAGTACGATTCATTTGGAGTGCGAATTAATACAAGATTTGTAACTTTACGCAGGGACAAGACAGTACCGTCTCAGACCCGAAACGAAACACGATAATGATCCGCCTCATTACCGTCTCATTACCAGCCTGCAATCAGATGCCTTTAAACCTCCAGTAATCTGGTGTAACCCTCATCACCTCATTCACTACCTCACATCTACTGCAACTTGCTCACAGCTACTCAAATAGAAACGTCTGGCTTTTTTATTTTGCTTATGTTAAACAAACAGGCCTTAGATTTCCAACAGTGCTGAGCGTTATGACTATTAAAACTGTGTGCAGAACGGCAACTGAGAGAGAGAGAGAAATATATTTTCCCTAAAACGTAGGTGTTTGTTGTTGATCTACATGTTCACTTTTTGTGAACAAATATGTTTTGACAACACTGTACCACAGTCGTGAGAGAGACACTGAGAGAGAGCGCAAAAGACAGAGTGTGAGAGACAGAAGAGAAATGCAGAGAAATAGAGAAAGACAGAGATAGTGAAATAGAAAGAATGATGGACAGAACAAAACAGAGAGAAAAAGACAGACAAAGAGAACAAGAGAGACAATGACAGGCACAGAGAGAGAGAGAGAGAGAGAGAGAGAGAGAGAGAGAGAGAAAAGATAGACATACAAAGAAACAATGAGAGGAGAGAGAAAAGAGTTACTGAGAAACAATAAGATAGAGAAAGAAAGAGATAGACAGAGACAGAAAGTGCGAGCAAGTGAGAGATACTGAGAAACAATGAAGCAATGAGAGAGAGAGATACAGAAAAACAGAAGTGTGTGTGTGTGAGAGAGAGAGAGAGAGAGAGAGAGAGAGAGAGAGAGAGAGAGAGAGCATAAACACATAATCCCTTCCTGTTTATATTTATAAGACTGTTGTTGATGTGTTCATTTATTTATATGTAGTGTATTTGTTACTTTTGTGAGTTGATGCTTTGACAATGCTGAAAACACAACCAGAGAGAGAGTGTGAGAGTGTGAGAGAGAGTGAGCGCGAGAGAGAGAGAGAGTGAGAGAGAGAGAGAGAGAGAGAGAGAGAGATGGATTCTTACTTTTTGGCCAGGGCTTTCCTTTCTTCTGGAGTGTAATCCAGTGATCCTATGGCCCCCTCTCCTTTAGTCGGCATGAACCCAATAATCGCTATTAAAGCTGTCCGGACTGCAACACACACACACACACACACACACACACACACACACACACACACAAAGCAGAAGTCACGACACATCCTGACACAAAGACTGAAAATGTGTCACACTGTATTAGCCGAGGACAGAACGGGCTCCCCAGAGGACAACACGCAGCGCTGCATGTGGTGTTACATAACGTCTCATAATGCTGCGCTTTCGGTCTCAAACAGGATTCTGAAGACAGCCTCGTGTCTGGAGGAGTTAGAACACGGCTTCTCAAAACGGTCTGAGGCTCAGTCAGGGGGTTTCTGACATCCAAACCTGCTCCAGAATCACAATGTGCACAGCTCCATGAAGATATGCTTTATATGGGTTGGAGCGGAAGATCTACGGCTAAAGAGCGCCAACTCTATTGAAGACCTTAGGGATGAATTATAACCACACCTCATCTCACCAACATCACAACACTTTTGTGGCTGAATGAATCGTAAAAATCTCTGCAAAATCGATGGAAACGTCTTCCCAGAAAAGTGGAGCTTGTTATGGCTTTTTGAAAACACTCTCCAAAGTGGATACATTTGAAAACGGCGTTTGCAGTGCGGACTGTAAAAACGATGGCGTGTTTTTAGCCAGCGCCGCGACGTTTAAAAGACAATAAAAAGTCAATAAAACGCCTGTCGTGCGTCTTACGTTATTTACAGGGACTTTGTTTTAGAATAAAATATATTGTTTACAAATTCTCAATTTTCTCTTTTAGAAAAACGAATGGGAAGTATGGAAACAAACATTTTTCAATACTCAATACCCAGTCGTGCACAGAGTGGTAATCTTTGTTGTTGTGAAATCAAAATATATTTGATTTGCTAAAGGCGTACGTCTGTGCAATTTTATCACCGCCGCCTCTACGGACAATATAACCTGCGGTCCCCCGAACCCCAGATTGCATGAAATGACTGAACGGTTCGACACTGCAGTAAGATCCCATAAAAACGTTCCCATAAAGTCTAAGAGTCAATCAGACTACGGCCTCACAATACTCGTAAATGGGCTCCATTTAAACCTCTGCGCCGCTGGGTTCTGTCACAAAAAACCCTTATAGCTCAAACAGATTTACAACCACAATTCCAAAAAAGTGGGAATGCTGAGTAAAATGTACATTTTGCAAATCTCATAAACCCATATATTATTTGCAATAGAACATAGAATAGATATGAAACATTTAGGATCACATCTTCTGAACTGAGACCAGTTGCTAAAGTTTTGGGAGTGGAATGTTGTCCCGTGTGTATCTGATAAGAGGATTATTGCTGCTCAACAGTTCTGGGTGTCCATTGTTGTGTTTTTCGTTTCATGATGCGCCAAATATTTTTGAATGTTGAAAGGTCTAGACTGCGGTCAGGGAAGTTTAGCAACTGGACTCTCCAGCTACGAAGTCTTGCTATTGTAATAGATGTAGTATGCAGTTTGCATTGTCTTGCCCTGAAAAAGTTTCTGAATGGAAGCATTTGTTACTCTAAAACCTGTATATACCATTCATTATTGATGAATCCTTTCCAAATGTGCAGGCTGCCTATTCCACAGGCACTAATGCACTCGCATGGCATCGGAGATGCAGCTTATTGAACTGAGCACAGATAAGAAGCCAGATGATCCCTCTCATCTTCAGTCCGGAGGACATGGTGTTAATGGAAAAGGTACATTTTAAATGAGCTTTAAGCCCAGAGAGGATGACGGCGTTTCTGGATCATGTTAGCGCATGACTACTGCATGATAGAGGACGCCATGGCAAACTGTATTCACTGTCAATGATTTCTGGAGGTTTTAACAAACCCATGCAGTGATTTCAATTACAAATTAATAACCGTTTTAAATGCAGTGCCACCTATCCCATGTCTATAGCCTGCTGGTCATTTTCCAGCATTGATGTCTGCAGTGCAAAACAAATCACGCTTCGGTTTCGTTACACTGATTTAAAGAAGTGCTGCAAGTTTTCACTCTGATAATGAAGCTGTCTTGGTTAACTCTTGGTGCCGTTTTTCGTTCTGCTTCTTTTTATTTTTTTTTGTCTAATCAAAATCATCTTGTGTGTTGAACCATTTCTCAAAATCCTCCTCAGCTTAGGAGACAGCTGTCTTACTCTGTATGTGACTGTAACTGTATGTTGTCATGGTTACTTTTGTTTATAATGCGGCACGTTAATATAGAAAAGGTGGCTAAACTGACTGCGTTACTTTTATGTAAAAATATAAAAAATAAATAATACATTCTAGCCAATCAGAATGCACTCTTCAGGCAGACCATTATATAAATGTGAACGGTACTCGTGAGAGAAATCTGGTCTGAGGTCTGCAGAATTCATTTTACAATTTTAGGGCTATAAAATCTTTATGTATCACTAAGCAACACCTTTCAGTGGTGAAAGTGGAGCTGCTCTTGTTGCTTAAGCCAAGCTAGAAACTCAAGTGCACAGCTTCTTCCCTGCCTTAATGCACATTATTGAACCCATAAAAGGCTGAGTAATGAGCTGATGGCTGTTAGATAAGGGGGAGAACACTAACATCATCTCAGTGTGGTTGGGGGGTACTGCTTTTTATCAGCTGCAATCATGTGGAAATCCACACTTCTGATTCTGATTTAGGAAATGCTCTGGGATGCAAAGAGTTCCATGTATTTTGCAATATGATGAGGTTTATGAGGTTTCAAGTTTTAAGTTGTTTGTAATAACAATATGGATGAAAATCTGAATTTGATGTTCTCTGAATGTCCTGAAGGCTCAGCGCAATCAAAAAATTTTTATCGGTTTATGTAAATTATTTTATTACCAAAGATACAAGAAAAACACGCAAAAAAAACCCCTTAAAAGCTACTTTCCATTTTAAGTCTTCAGTGTCTGTGAACTGATCCACCGTAGCTTTTCACTTAAACTCGGAGACCCCTGTCCCTGTGCAGCTCTATGAACATTGGAGTGGAAGATCTTGAGTGGTCTGCTACAGACTTCGAACCCTATTGAAAATCTTTGGGATGAATCGGAATGCCACCCCAAACCTCCTCGCCCACATGAGTATCTGACTTACTAATAATGCTCTTGCATCTAAAAGAGTACAAATCGACACAAAATCTAGTGGAACATCTTCTGAGAAGAAACAAACTGGGACTAAATGTGGATCTTCTCCGAACTGCTGAATGCCTTTATCGGATTATGGTGTCTGTTTCAGGAAAACCGTTCACAAAATAATGTTTTTACATCCGGATCGCTTTTACAAATCGGCCCGATTCTTCATTTCACGGCAAAAAAAAATAAAAAAATTCAATTAGGAGCGAACTGAAAGCATGCTGATAGAACAATCTGGAAGACACCAGACACCGGTGGCACGAGGACATTAGCGTAACGACTTCATTTAAATTCTAATGAACCCTTTATTCCCTCATTTGCTCTCGATACCCGGTGGGCACGGAGCACCGGTGCTATGTTTAGTGAAGTGTGCATGTGATGTGTAGCCGAAAGTATTAGGATGCGTGGCTTCTCCAGCCGTACGTTGTTCTTCCTCAAACTGGTACCACGAAGTTAGAAAACACATGACTGTGTGGGACTGTGTGGTAGCATGAAATTACTGCTTTGCTTGAACTAGGAGAGTGCTGGAGCGCTCCTGAAACCTTATTTAGAATGAATTGGAGAAGCTTCCCAGGCCTACATAAGCACCAATCTAGACAGAATCTATTGGAAGCCCTTCCCAAAAGAGTGAAGGTTCTTATAACAGCAAATGAAGACTTTGTGTGAAATGTTCAAAAATAGAAACATACTCATCTCCAGGTGTCCATAAACTTTTGCCCTTATAGTTTTAGTATAATTTAGTATAATTATACAACAGGATTTTTTTGTACATGCGCTAAACAACGTACAACAAATCGTATTTCCAGTCATATTATATATATATATATATATATTGTGTATATATATATATATATATATATATATATATATATATATATATATATATATATATATATATATTAGTGTATGTGGTTCATGGTGTGTGGTACCCACTGCTCCAGGAAGGTTGCCAGGTCTCAGGATGGTGGCCAGATATGCTCAGGCAGATCTTCTTCCCGACTTCAAACCTCCCGTTAGGCTGCGGAAAGAGGATTTCCGAGTCTAATTATTCCGAATAATGAAAGAACGAAAACACGGCTGACACAAAATCAGAGTGATGAACAAATGAGACGTATTGATCTCCGAAGATCAAGAGGCGGAGGAGAAACGGAGTAGGAGAGAAACAGGATGACGAACACATCCGGTGACATTTCCCGTAAGAGAATAATAAATCAACATATTTTTTTTCTTCCACTCTCATAAACAAACCACTGAACATTTCAGCAGGCTCGGGGTAGCGATGCAAAAGAGCAGCTTTACATCTGCCATTGTATCGGGCTGTCAAACATGAGCCTTTGATCGCGTCCCTTCTTCTTTCTTTCTTTTTTTGCCACATACTCCGTCTATCGCTCCGGAGAGAGGAATAAAAACTGAGATGGCGAGAGATGAGAGAAAGCTCAAAGAGAAAGTTGCTCTTTAAGAGAAAGGGGGGAAAAAGTGTGAGCAGGGTTTAGAAAGTTGCCTTAAGTTATTTAAAGCCGTTATCTAACAGCACTGGCGGTTTCCTGAATATGATCTAACTGGATGGGACCGATATTGATTTTCCGAAGGTGTGTGTGTGTTTGGTATAAAAGGAAGACACGAGTGTTCGCAGCCCTCCGGTTGCGGTGCAGGTGTTTAATACAGAACACGATTTTTCATTTACTGGCAGCATCAGGAGGCTACTGTCTGCTCAAGAAAGAGAGAGAAGGAATAAAAAGGAACAGAGGGAAATTGCAAAAACTGAAAGAAAGAAAAAAAAAAGAGAGAAAGAGGTAAAAGAAATAATGGAACGGATCAAAAGAAAAAGAAATAAAAAATTGGTTAAAAAGGAAAAGCAAAAAAAGAAAGTGATGGAAAAAGAAAAAGAAAGAAAGAAAGAAAGAAAGAAAGAAAGAAAGAGTGATAGAAAGAAAGATGAAAGAAATATTGTGAAGAAAGAAAGAACATTTGGAAAGATTTTAAGGAAAGAAGAAAATGTATTAACCTTTAGAAAAAATAAAAATATAAATTGTAAGGAAAGAAAGGAGTGTGAAGAAAAAAAGAAAGAAAGAAAGAAAGAAAGAAAGAAAGCAAGAAAGAAAGAAAGAAAGAAAGAAAGAGATTTTTAAAATTGTAAAGAAAGAAAGATTGAGTGTGAGCCCGCTGTATCGCTTGCTCGGTTGGGGTTTCTGAGTGAAAGGGCTTACAGTGAGGAGGATGATGCTCGGGGGCTTCATTGGGTACTCGGGAGGAAGAACGATGCGGCCGTGGTATATCCCTCCATCGAAGTCAGAGTCTGGAGGCCCGCGCACTGAGAAATGCCACTCGAACAGATTATCCTGAGAGGAACCAGAACACACACACACACACACACACACACACACACACACACACACACACACACACACACACACACACACACACACACACACAGGCACAATGTGGGTGTGCTCAAAAAGTCAAGAGCAAAGCTTAATGGGGCATGCCAGCCAGGGTGAAGTGGTGTGGAGTAGTGTGGGGTGGGAAAGTGTGGTGTGGGGTGGGTAGTGTTGTGTGGCGTGGAGTGGTGTGGTGTGGAGTAGTGTGGTGGAGTAGTGTAGTGTGGAGTGGTGTGGAGTAGTGTGGGGTGGTGTGGAGTAGTGTGGTGGAGTAGTGTAGTCTGGGGTGGTGTGGAGTAGTGTGGTGTGGGGTGGAGTAGTGTAGTGTGGTGTGGGGTGGAGTAGTGTGGTGTGGTGTGGGGTGGAGTAGTGTGGTGTGGTGTGGGGTGGAGTAGTGTGGTGTGGTGTGGGGTGGAGTAGTGTGGTGTGGGGTGGGGTGGAGTAGTGTGGTGTGGGGTGGTGTGGAGTAGTGTGGGGTGGTGTGGAGTAGTGTGGTGGAGTATTGTAGTGTGGGATGGTGTGGAGTAGTGTGGGGTGGTGTGGAGTAGTGTGGTGGAGTAGTGTAGTCTGGGGTGTTGTGGAGTAGTGTAGTGTGGGGTGGTGTGGAGTAGTGTGGTGGAGTAGTGTAGAGTAGTGTGGTGTGGGGTGGGGTGGAGTAGTGTAGTGTGGTGTGGGGTGGAGTGGAGTAGTGTGGTGGGGGAGAAGTAGTGTGGTTTAGTGGAGTAGTGTAGTGTGGGGTGGGGTGGTGTGGAGTAGTGTGGTGGAGTAGTGGTGTGGGGTGGAGTGGAGTAGTGTAGTGTGGGGTGGGGTGGAGTAGTGTGGTGGAGTAGTGTGGGGTGGTGTGGTGTGGAGTAGTGTGGTGTGGTGAAGTAGTGTAGTGTGGGGTGGTGGAGTAGTGTAGTGTGGTGGAGTAGTGTAGTGTGGGGTGGGGTGGTGTGGAGTAGCGTGGTGTGGAGTAGTGTGGTGTGGTGTGGAGTAGTGTGGTAGTGTGGAGTAATGTGGTGTGAAGTAGTGTGGGGTGGAGTGGGGTGGGGTGATGTGGAGTAGTGTGGGGTGAAGTAGTGTGAAGTAGCGTGGTGTGGAGTAGTGTGGGGTGGAGTGATGTGGAGTAGTGTGGGGTGAAGTAGTGTGCTGTGGGTTGGTGTTGGGTGGTGTGAAATAGTGTGGGGTGGTGTGGAGTAGTGTGCTGTGGGTTGGTGTGGGGTGGGGTGGAGTAGTGCGGTGTGGAGTAGTGTGGTGTGGAGTGGTGTTGGGTGGAGTGGAGTGGTGTGGGGTGGAGTGGAGTAGTGTAGTGTGGAGTGGTGTGGAGTAGTGTGGGGTGGTGTGGAGTAGTGTGGTGGAGTAGTGTAGTCTGGGGTGGTGTGGAGTAGTGTGGTGTGGGGTGGAGTAGTGTAGTGTGGTGTGGGGTGGAGTAGTGTAGTGTGGTGTGGGGTGGAGTAGTGTGGTGTGGTGTGGGGTGGAGTAGTGTGGTGTGGTGTGGGGTGGAGTAGTGTGGTGTGGGGTGGGGTGGAGTAGTGTGGTGTGGGGTGGTGTGGAGTAGTGGGGTGGTGTGGAGTAGTGTGGTGGAGTATTGTAGTGTGGGATGGTGTGGAGTAGTGGGGTGGTGTGGAGTAGTGTGGTGGAGTAGTGTAGTCTGGGGTGTTGTGGAGTAGTGTAGTGTGGGGTGGTGTGGAGTAGTGTGGTGGAGTAGTGTAGAGTAGTGTGGTGTGGGGTGGGGTGGAGTAGTGTAGTGTGGGGTGGTGTGGAGTAGTGTGGTGTGGGGAGAAGTAGTGTGGTTTAGTGGAGTAGTGTAGTGTGGGGTGGGGTGGTGTGGAGTAGTGTGGTGGAGTAGTGTAGTGTGGGGTGGAGTGGAGTAGTGTAGTGTGGGGTGGGGTGGAGTAGTGTGGAGGAGTAGTGTCGTGTGGGGTGGTGTGGAGTAGTGTGGTGTGGTGAAGTAGTGTAGTGTGGGGTGGTGTGGAGTAGTGTAGTGTGGTGGAGTAGTGTAGTGTGGGGTGGTGTGGTGTGGAGTAGCGTGGTGTGGAGTAGCGTGGTGTGGAGTAGTGTGGTAGTGTGGAGTAATGTGGTGTGAAGTAGTGTGGGGTGGAGTGGGGTGGGGTGATGTGGAGTAGTGTGGGGTGAAGTAGTGTGAAGTAGCGTGGTGTGGAGTAGTGTGGGGTGGAGTGATGTGGAGTAGTGTGGGGTGAAGTAGTGTGCTGTGGGTTGGTGTTGGGTGGTGTGAAATAGTGTGGGGTGGTGTGGAGTAGTGTGCTGTGGGTTGGTGTGGGGTGGGGTGGAGTAGTGCGGTGTGGAGTAGTGTGGTGTGGAGTGGTGTTGGGTGGAGTGGAGTGGTGTGGGGTGGAGAAGTGTGCTGTGAAATAGTGTGGGGTGGTGTGGAGTAGTGTGGAGTGGTGCGGTGTGGAGTAGCGCGGTGTGGAGTAGTGCGGTGTACTCACTCACCTCTAGAGGCTGGGCATGGTAGTGCTCTGTGGGATCTCGCAGTTCGGCTGCTTCCTTCATCAGTCTCTTCACCGCTGCCAAAAGAACAATAACCATCATTATCTCACAGCATCTCCTCAATCACAGAAACCGACCGCTCACTCAGAGCCCTAAACCTGCCCTTAAACACGTGTGGGTTACGCCTGAGCGAGATCACACTGCTGACCAGCATAAACCCAAACAAGTCTATACCAAAACAGGGTTAATAACTACTTCCACTTTCTGTTCGTTCATTTCATTCATTCTGTAACACTGTTTATACTGCTGCATCCATCCCAGAGGAGGAGTAACACCTGACTCAGCAAAGTACAGTGCATGGAAAAGAAAAAAAGGAGGGGGAAAAAAAAGGAAAGATAGAACTAAGAGCAAAAGAAAGAAAGAGCAAAAGAAAGAAAGAAAGAGAGAGAGATACATAGACTGTAAAGAGAAAGAATAAAAAAAAAACAAGAGAAAGAAAGAATGACAAAAGGAAGAGTAAAAGAAAGAAAGAGTGTGATGAAAGTAAAATTGGTATAAAAGAAAAAAGGAAAAAGAGAGAGAAAGAAAGAAGAGAAAGAATAAAAAGACAAAAGATACAAAGCGACAGAGATACACCTGTAAAGAGAAACATTTTTAAGAAAGAAAGAAAGAAAGAAAGAAAGAAAGAAAGAAAGAAAGAAAGAAAGAAAGAAAGAAAGATGTCACATATAACTATGCAGACAGAAAAGGATCAGACACTGAGGTGAAGATGTTCAGTGTTTGAGCAGTGATGTGAGATCGGATTTGGGGAAGTCCGGCTGAAACACTCGGATGAATTGCAGCTGCTCGGGTGTTGCTCAGTCCGTGGTGTGAAATCAGTTCCCATCGTTCTCGCAGTGTGAGCTTTTCTCGCCTTCGGGGACCGCGCTACACGTTAGTGCCTCCTGCGTGTGAATCGCGGAACTGCGAAGCGTGATCAACTGTTCTGCCAAAGTCGAGTCGAGGCACGCACGTGTTAATGAAGGAGGAAAACTGCGCCCTAATTTGCGCTCATGCGAAACAGAAATGAAGAACGGCGCCTTAAAATAGAAGACGATACCCAGCTGTTCAAACTCCTGCAAAGTTGCGGTTTCAGAGAGAAAAGGGGGGACGGACGAATTAAAATAAAAAAGAAGAAGAAAAAAGGTACGGGCAAAAGAAAAGTGTCAAAGTGAGAAAAAGAAAGTAATATGGCTTCAAGCCGCAATTAAGGGGGCCAAGCACTTCCTGGCTCCACCTACTCGATCCCCCAAGATGACCTGAAGTCATTGGTACCATGAGATACACTTCAGTTAGAGGCTGTTGCTGAGATATTGCCTCACATCCTGCCAAAGAAGTCTAGTCTTATATTTATTTCCATTGCCAAGAAATATGAGAAGTTTTCACTCAACATGTCAGAGTTCCTATTTGGAGACTTTAAAGTTTGTTTCTCCCAGTTTGGTCTTATGTACTCTAGATTCCTGAAATCCCTTAAAACAAGCTAATTTACTCACATGCAAAGCTAGTCCTTAATGCCCTCACTTCCTGTTTGGCTTTTGACCCCAAATTTGTTTGCGCATCATAGACAAATTGGACCAAATGTTTTACAATTCAAGATGCAAGATCATTTGTGTAGGTTTCTCCATGTGATGAGAAATGTACAATTGTACTGTTTTTGTGAAGTTGTTATTGTAAATTGAAGTCGAAATTTGCCGTACTGGTGTCGTTTGAAGCCATATGAACTACAGAGCGACGTTTCAAGACTTCTAAACTATAGCGCAGCGTTGGAAGCCTTGTGAACTATAAAGCTGCAATTGAAGCCTTATAAACTATAGAACAGCTCAGTGTTTGATGCCTTATAAAGTATAGAGCGAGCGTCATTTGAAGCCTTATAAACTATAAAGCGGTAATTGAAGCCTTACAAACGATAGAGCAGCGTTTAAAGCCTTATAAACTACACAACAGTTCAGTGTTTAAAGCCTTATAAAGTATAGAGTGGCATTTGAAGCCTTATAATCTACAAAGCTGCACAGTGTTTAAAGCCTTATAAACCATAGAGCGGCACAGTGTTTAAAGCCTTATAAACTATAGAGCGGCACAGTGTTTAAAGACTCAGAAACTATAGAGCGCCACAGTGTTTAAAGCCTTATAAAGAATAGAGCGGCACTGTGTTTAAAGCCTCATAAAATATAGAGCGGCACAGTGTCTAAAGCCTTATAAACTATAGAGCAACACAGTGTTTAAAGCCTTATTAACTATAGAGCGGCGCAGTGTTTAAAGCGTTATAGACTATAGAGCAACACAGTGTTTAAAGCCTTATAAACTATAGAGCAACACAGTGATTAAAGCCTTACTATAGAGCAACGCAGTGTTTAAAGCCTTATAAACTATAGAGCAACGCAGTGTTTAAAGCCTTATAAACTATAGAGCGGCACAGTGTTTAAAGCCTTATAAACTATAGAGCGTCTGAGTATTTGAAGCCCTGCAATCCATAGAGCGGCGTTTGAAGCTGTATAAACACTGGGGAAGGGTTTAGAGGAGGGACGTCTGCTGCTTTGCTGCTTCTTAACTTCAGTCACAACTAATTAAGTAGGATGTCTTTTTCCTGCCATGATGAAGTAAATCATGTCTCTATGAAAGGAGAAAAAAACCCTCTTCCTCCAGATCAGTCTGCTGTGAGAGAGAAGCAGAATAGAGATGGAGGTTTATATGCTTGGTGTGGTTTGGGGGAACTCATCGACTTTAACTGCCCTTCTCCAGCGTCAACATATTTATGCAGCTTTAGTCACGGCGGCTGAAGGACGTTATCAGAGGGTCACGTGAGCAGGAATGAGGGCGGCACGATGGAGGGAAAACAAGTTGTATCTCAGCGCAGTTCGGGTCTGCTCCGGATACGCACAGACGCTCTGTATATGATTAGTCTGATGGGACCGGGGACGCGCGTGTCCTTCAAGCTCGTGAAATAAGTAAGACACGAGCGAGACTCATTACAGAGTCAGTGTGAAATACAGAACACTGCATGTGACAAGTGCACACTGCAATAATACACAACACACCTGAGAACAAACACACACACACACACACACACACACACACACACACACACACACACACACACACATATATATATATAGACACAGACAGACAGACAGTTAGATAGACAGAGACGGATAGATACAGACAGACATAAATAAAATAGAAAGCAAGAAAGAAAAAGTTGAACAACGAGGAAGAAAAGAGAAGAATAAATCAAGTTTTAAAAAGAAAAATAAATATTAAAATAAAATGAAGTATGGAAAACGGAATTGAGAGAGAGAGAGAGAGAGAGAGAGAGAGAGAGAGAGAGAGAGAGAGAGAGAGAGAGAGAGAGAGAGAGAGAGAAATTGCGAAAAACAAGAATGAGAGAAAAAGAAAAATAATTGAGTGGCAAAAAAGAAAAATCAGGCACCTTTTGGGCAGTAAGAGAGTGTGAAAGTGCGAGTGTATGTGTGTGTGTGTGTGTGTGTGTGTGTGTGTGTGTATGTATGTGTATGTGTGTAACATAACCAGTGCCTCATTACAGAGGGAACGCTCCCTGCACCAGCACTGTGGGTCACTTAGCGCTGTGGTCTCGACCAAAACCTCCTCCAGCTACACATCTTATACAATCTCTACAGTGCTGATGAAAAGGGACGAGGAGATGCAGAAAGACAGCAAACCGAACCTGCTCGGGTTCTCGCGCAGCAGGAGCCCATTACCGATGCCGCTACATGTGCGAGGCATGCTGGGTAATGAGCGCCTAGAGACAAGTTTGACAGGCTTTGATCAGCAGGCAACAAGTGAGACAGAAAGAGAACGGAAACTTAAAAAAAGAAAGTGAGAGAAAAAGAGAGAGAAAGAGAGAGAGAGAAAAAACGAATCAAGGAAGATGGAGTGGTAAGGAAATGCCGGCGTAGCTGCGGATGAGTGAAGGACTGACACGAGTGTGTCCATAAAGAGCTCCGAGCATCAGCACGGATTTCCACTCGGCCCCCCCACTGAGACGACACACCCAAAACCCAGGTGTAACGAGGAGAAGGGAAGTGTAGCACACACACCCCACACCTTACAGCATCGCCGTCTTCATCATCATCATCATCGCCATCATCACTATTGTCATCATCATCATCATCCAGAGCTTTGGCATTATGCATTTGGTTCAAATGAGCAATATGAGAGAAGGGAAGGGAAGAGAAGAGAAGAGAAGAGAAGAGAAGAGAAGAGAAGAGAAGAGAAGAGAGAAGAGAAGATACACAATAAGATAAATGGGGCTCAGAGCAGCTTGTGACACGTGTCCAGCTGTTTGGGGCTCTACAGGCAGCTGGAGCAGTCTCCTGATGGCCCAGTGGTCAGGCAGAACACATCTCACACACTTTGACTCGCTCAGGGCTCCCACCGGGGAGGGGGTCCGACGCCACCAGGTGAGTCGAATCCGACACTTGGAATGTCTTTCGAATCGTCCTGGCGTCTAATTGCTCGTGAACTCGTGCAGTGGAGGAGAAGAAGTGGGCGAGGAGTCGTTCGGCCCGTGTGCGCGTGTGAGATGACGAGAAGAGACAACCGCAGTCGCTGCGAGTTACGGAGAAGTGTGTGAACTCTCGACCCGTTCCACAGAGACGTGATGCTGTCCAGGCAAATCCTGGCGTGTTATTAAATCCTGACCGCCTGCCTCCATCCCTCTGTCCCTCTCTTTCTTGTCCTGATTTGATGCCAAAAGTATTGGGACGCGACTTTTCCAGCCGTATATATGTGGTTACGTGCTCTGAAACCTGAAATGATTGAAATCAACCACCTTTTCTTCCTGAACATTAAAGAGTTATTTAGATAGGACAGTTATAAACCTATTATAACTGTCTTTTTAATACAATCACATTTTGTCCATGTTTAGTCCTTATGCATTTGTCTGATTGAACAGAAACGCAATATCTTTGTCGTTATACAATTTGGCCCTAATGGTACTGCACGAGGAATACAAATATTCTGTAACCTTCTACAATCCTGAAGTCCGGCATAGCAAGAGTTTGGTAGTTAAAAGCAACACGGCCAAGCGAATGAGCTCTCCGGAAAACCACCGAACTTCCTGTTTGAGAGCTCTGTTTGCACGGCTGGCCGACCTCAAACATTCCTGCTGTGTTCATTCTGCATAACCAGTCAGTGGAGGATATTAAGTGTCTTCGGACTAAACGAAAGCTTGTTTAAGAGCAATTATCTTTTACAATAATACAAACACTTCCTTCAGTTGCTGATCTAAACATAATATTTGAAACATGTAAATCCAGGTCAGTGTCTTGAGTCTTTAATAGATGGCTTTTACATCAGACAGACTTTTATTTTTTAACGCAGGGACAAACTCATAGGGACAGATTCATGGAGACTCACTTATAAGGACAGCAAAAAACAAACTTATGGGGGGGACAAACTCACTTATGGGGACAACAAAAACAAATGTATGGGGGCACAAAAATAAACTTATGGGGACAAACTCACTAATGGGGATGAACTCACTTATAGGGACAACAAAACACAAACTTATGGGGACAAACTCACTTATAGGGACAACAAAA
The DNA here is from genome assembly GCF_014805685.1 of Silurus meridionalis. Lineage (NCBI taxonomy): Eukaryota > Metazoa > Chordata > Actinopteri > Siluriformes > Siluridae > Silurus > Silurus meridionalis. The sequence continues at coordinate 22,372,029 of NC_060901.1, forward strand.
CACAAACTTATGGGGACAAACTCACTTATAGGGACAACCTAAACAAACTTATGCAGACAAACTCACATACAGGTCAGATAGGGACAAATTGACTTATGGGGACACTCTTACTTATGGGAACATATTTACTTATAAGGACTAAAGAAACAAACCCAATTATGCAGACAATCTTACAGAAGCAAACTTATTAATATGGACAATACTTATTGAGACAACCAACAGGGGAATCAATACTTATTGAGACAACCAACGGGGGAGTCGTTACTTATGGGGACTATATTAACAAATTGTAATATATGGGGATCATATTGCAGGGGCAAACTAGCTTGTAGGGACAAAATTTGCTTATAGGGAAGAAATGATGTTAAAATGTTAATCTTTATCTATTTATTTGTTTTTTAACAGCGCTATAGAAATTAAACTTACAGCAGGATCTAGTTTCTGTTACATGTCGGTTAACTGCAAACTCTACAACATGTATTTATCTTAATATATAAATATATGTAATAAAAGACCTTGCTGTTAGAGTATTTCTTTACTATTAGTTGGATATTAGTGGTTATGAGACGATTAGATTTTCTCTGTATGAAAATGTCTTTGAGCTGAGCCATGCATGATGGGTTTCATGGTTTCTAGCCTGAGAAGCGACCCAGGTGTTACAACAGCTGTGCAGTTCTCTTCGGAGTAGTTTGCATGACCTTGTTTTCTCCTCTATAAATGCTAATCAATCTAAACTCAAAAGAAAATTCTTTAACTTACACACTATAAATTAGCCTACACACTACAGTAATGCTGAATTCTTTGAATGTACAATATTGTAGTATAAAAAGAATTGTTAAAAATAAAAAAAAAATAAAAAACAGCCGCATTTTTTACCGAAAGTCTTGTCGATATTTACGGTAGGATTTTCCAGTGTCAGAGATTTGCCAATGTACACTGAATTAACAATAAGTAATAAAACCATAGTATATAACTTGTTTACAAAGTCATAAATGCACACTCAACTATAAGATAAGTATGTGCTTTTTTTCACCTTCCTATTCCACATTTAGCTCTAATTTGCTGTTAGAATGAGCTCCACTCTTCTCAAGATGTTCTACTAGATTTTGTCAAGATTTCTGTTAATTCAGACACAGGGGTGTGATGCAGGTGAGATCAGGAGGCCTGGGGTGTGTTCTAATACATCCCAAAAGAGGTTCAATAGGGTTGGAGCTCTATAGCTGGAGATCTTTCACTCCAACCCTGTGGAAATCATATCTCCATCATCACGGGAGCATTGTCATGCTGGCACCAGTTTGTAGTTCACGTGAAAGAAAAAAAAACAAAATAAACAAACAAAAAGTTGTGTGTCCCAATACTTTTGATGTACATACATACATACATACATATATACACACACACACACACACACACACCACTCCAACGTCAAAAGTATTGGGACACACGACTTTTTGTTTGTTTGTTTATATAACATATAGGAAGTATATTAGCAAAAAAATAAATAAAATAAAATAAAATAAAATACAAATCCGGGCCAGATTCTATCCCGTGACAAAAACCTGACCAATAATAACTTAAGAAAAAGAAAAAAAAAAAGCAGGTGAAAGTGTTTGTTTGTATATTTTTTGCATGTTTATTAACTTATTGTTGTTTTCCTCTTTATATAAACAAGTCTGAGCTACTTATTGTAGCTTGTTATCGCACAGACAACAATATGATCCGATAACAAGGGAGTAAAACAAGTAAAAATCCCAAACAATCCCATATCATTTAATAATATATAAAACATAAACAAACAAACAAACTGAATACGTTGCCCCGTTAGCTAGCATGCTAACCATGACCGATGTTTACCTATATTCCGTATATAAACCTCTTACCCGGGCTCTTCAGGTTGTATTTCCCTTCCATCCTGACTCGAACGAAGGACCAAATAAAATAAAATACTAAATATATATATATATATTTTATACGGATAAATAAAAGACTTCAGCTTGTGTCTTCCTGTTAGCCAGCTAGCATTAGCGTGCCTGCGACCTACAGCTTTGGGTAGAGAAGAGCTTGTAAGCTCCACACACACGCACGCTGTCAGTTAAAACCCCTGGAAGCGGAGCAGCTGTGGTGTTTTTTTGTTATTTGCCCCGGTGGTGTGTACAATCTGACGTGGCAGAGGTATATCCGAAATACTGCTTCAGCTTCCTCCTAACAATCGCTGAGCAAAAGCGAAACCAGGAAGTAAATTAGCTCATTTTGTTTGAATGCCAAAACTTTATTTAAACACCCTGGCTTGTGGAAGATCGCTGAAGTTTTTACAATTTGTCTTAAAGTAATGGAGGAACAGGAATATCATAATAATAGCGAAAATAGCTTTGGAGTCCTTTTAATGGCTCATACTGTACTCGTCCTGTTTTTAGCCAATGAAACGCCTTCTAGGATGTATATGTCCCGCCCACTGGGACTTTGCTATATAGTAGAAGCATGGTATCAGGGAATATTGGGTTGGACCTCCTTTTGTTGCTAAAACAGTCCTGACCCGATCGTACTTTCGCTCCACATGCTGTTCACAGCTTTTCCTTTCTTGGAACACTGCAGACCAGGAACATCCCACAAGAGCTGCAGCTTTGGAGACGCTCTGACCCAGTCGTCTAGCTGTCTACAATTTGTCAAACTCGCTCAAATCACTTGCTGCTAAATATTTCCCACCGCACTAACAGGTGCCATGATGAAGAGATAATCAATGTTATAATGTCATATTGTTATACCCGATCGGTGTATGTGCTCAAGATCGGATCATTTTAGTGACTTTTTTTGCATTATCTATCTATCTATCTATCTATCTATCTATCTATCTATCTATCTATCTATCTATCTATCTATCTATCTATCTATCTATCTAACTGTCTGTCTGTCTGTCTGTCTATCTATCTATCTGTCTGTCTGTCTATCTATCTATCTATCTGTCTGTCTGTCTATCTATCTATCTATCTATCTATCTATCTATCTATCTATCTATCTATCTATCTGTTCTAGTTGTCCTGCAATTTTAGTCCAAAATATTGTGTTGATGTAAAAACATGTTGAAATACAGTGTTCAGTACCGTGGAGCTCCAATCGTCGTCCAGGTCTGTAAAAATGTGGTTCAAGTCTTTTTATATGAGCTTTACAGGAGGCATCCATGGTTTTTCTTTTTTTTTTTCTTCTCCATTTTGCACATTAGATGTCCTGAGGTGGAAAAGAGGGTAATTACAACATGAAATCACTGCTTCCAAGACCCCACAAAAGTAGCACTTTGCTTCATTCAAATTACTTTAGAGGTGAGAATCTCAGAAAGCCAGATTTTCCAACCTAGGAGAGGAAAAGTGCAGGAAAAATAAAGACAATCAAACTGTGATGAATGGCGTCTCTTTTCTTTTGCAAATCACCACCCCGTCACTTTCACTCAATTCTATTGAGTATTGCTGAATGGAGACTCGTTCTTACACAAAAAAAGTCAAGTGCTGCTTCACAGTTTTTCACAGTTGAAAAACTTCTCAGATCAGAAAATAAAATTCTCAAAACTACTTGTTCAACCTCCATCATTTAGTCCATTGTGTTAATCATAAAAAGATTTCTTGTTGCTTTGATCAAATTGCGAATGCTATTGTACATCTATTTAATAGATTGTGTGCAAGTGTCTGCTGTTTCCAACATTACCAGTTATGTTCATGTTGATCAAAATAAATTACACTGGGATCAACTGAAAAGTTTTAACCCCCAAATCAGTTCATTGTATAAGTCATTTAATGCAAAATGGTTAAACCAGTTGTCATCATCTGTCATCTGAAATTTCAATTAAACATTTTTTTTTTGTAAATGTGACTTGAATTGATGAACTGTGCAGATGAATCTTGAACGGCATCAGATCAACCAATGATCAACGCGTTCAAAGGTGAATCTTTTGAACCTTCAATTAGCAACAGAGCAAAATGAAGCATACAATTAATGAAAATGGATGAACGAACAATAGAACATCAAATATGCAGTGAAATGAATAAAGCTGTGCTGCTGAAATTCATAGATACAATACAGAGGAAATTCAGCCTTGTACAAAAAAAACAAACAAACAAACTTATAAACGTATTTATAAAGAAACCCAAAAAAAACCCTTAAAAAACCTACACTGGAAATGGGAAGTCTGATTCCTCTAAAGCAGGGGTGTACACACTTTTTCAGCATGCGAGCTACTTCTAAAATGACCAAGTCAAAATGATCTTCCTACTATAAAAATGCATAAATAAATATAAATATTTAATGTCATGCGATCTACACACACTACCTTTGCGATCGACCGGTGGATCACGATCGACGTATTGAGCACCCCTGGTCTAGAGGTTTCTTCCTTATGCCATCTCAGGGAGTTTTTCCTTGCCACAGTCACCACTGGCTTTTCTTATTAGGGACAAACTTAAAAAGAACAATCTTATTCATTCTTTCTTACCACATTATGTTAAAAGCGCAATACAAATAAAAATTTATTGAAATGAAGAACGTCAGCGAACAGTATAGTCAGGGAGTGGATTTAGCTAGAGTCTACCTGTTGATTATATTTATACAGTTGAAATTGTATTTTTTCAGACATCGGAATTACAAGTTGTAGCGTCTAATTGACGCAGCAGTGTTTTATCAGTGTCTCGTGTTTTCCTCCACATTATGAATTAGGAGTTCAGAAGGCATTTTATTTTGTTTTCTCATAGTCAGAGTTCAGAAATCACAAGTTTCGATTTGTAGTTGAAATGGTTCTTGTTCTTGGTCGTTTGTTTTTCTCCAAATTGTGATTTCAGTAACTGTTTCATCCTGGTCGGGGTTCACTGAAAATCCAGAACACTGGATATGGAGCGGAATTGGACCCGAGCTGGGACACCATGACGCCATCACAGGAACCTCTGCACAATTCCCACACTCTGTCAAAGAGAATGATGATCTGTTTATTAGATTGACAAGAGCCATCAATTGTTTTCGTCCTTCAGCCACACTTTAATCATCACACACCAGACACTTGTAATCAATAAGAAAGTCCATCAATCCTTATCACTGCCATCCAGTTCGACCAAATAGACCAGAGGAGAAAATAAACTTTTTATCTCGAAAACATAAATCAGGCTTTATACTCGTTTACAGATTTTGCATGCCGATTGAGACAAATACAAAAAGTATTTTTAGCGAAACGGAATCGGTTTCAGTATTTTGGACTGGAGACACAAAAAAAATCCAGTGCTTCTTTAATAAAACAAACCTACTGCCATGTTTGTGAGGAAACCAGAAAACCTTGAAGAAACCTACATTAAAAAACAGGAAAAAACGTATGAATAAACTCCACACAGACATCGACCTGAGCTCGAGATCGAACCGAATTAAGGACCCTGAAGCTGTGAGGCGTCGCCATGTCGCCACCTGCTGCGATTTAAGAACTTTCAACATCACTGGCAGTATAGTCGATGTACGGTGATTAAGAAAAAACCCACCAGTGCATGAGCACGCTCCTGGATACGTCCTGTCCCCTGAGTGTACGCTATCAAGATGAAACGAAACCCAGGTATTAATGTTGGTGTTTGAAAGTTTCAAGGAAATGAAATGCAGAATTTATCACTGCATTAATCAGAGCTGAGACATAGAAGGTGAAAGAGTGAGAGTTTGATCAAAGCATAAGTGTGTGTGTGTGGGGTTCTGGAAGTAACACAATTTGAGCAAGCAGCAAGGATGGATTTTTTTTTTTTTACATTATGTAGTGTTATGATAAATGAACCTCTACGCATACCCTGGAAAACTTTAATGGGCCTCAGTTTTCTCTCGCAATGGATTTCCAGCTCAGACGCTCAGAAATTCATTAGCAGTGCTTTACTGCTGTCATGTAACACGAGGACAAGCTGATGCAAGTGCAGATATTTATGTTTTAAAAGAACCCTTAAAAGACAAAAAACAACACACACACAAAAAAAAAGTCGTTGAACAAAAAAACTACGAGCCAGAACATGAACCAACATGAGCTATGGAAAGATAGTATGAAAGAAACGGATTGATGTAAAGGGTCCAAGAAATGTGCAATTGCTAATCAACCGGAATGATTACCGACATGAGACGGAATTACGTGACGTCTTGTGACTGTAGGCACAAACCATTTTGAATATGCACTAAAATTTGGACACAGGGGGTGATAATTAAATAACCATGGATGAAATAACAACATGGAGGAACAATAATGAATCTGAATCTGGTGGTCAAGAGACAATATACAGGTAGTCCCTGACTTACGATACATTCTGATGACTCCATTGTAACTTGAGAATAAGTAAAGACATGGTCTAGCCTACGTAGGAGTCAGTATGTAATAATTTAACAAATTACAGTACACAATTTAGCAAAACAGAACAATTTACAGTACCGTACTGTATAAACTATACAATATATACTGTATAGGTGTATATACATTTACATCACCGCTACATTTCTCTGCTACATGAGACATAAAATATGTTTTCCAATTTTGTCATATTGCTATTGACAAATTTAACCATCGGAACGCTGGGACCATCTGTACCACAGTCAAACACTTGACAAAACCCCCAAATCCTGACGGTATGACCTTCTCAAAATGGGAGGTTGAAGGAAACCAAAGAACATTTTATTGTCTAACATAACAAATTGGCTATACTAAAGGTTCTCTAGATGTTGCTCATGCAAATATGAATTGTATTTGTATAGCACTTAGCACTTTTAACAAAAGACATTCTCACAAAGCTAGCAAAAATGAAACCTTGAGTGTAACCAGACTCAAAAGGGAATCCATCCTTACCTATGTAACACTAAATGTCTATTCCTTATAGCTACAGCATGGTTATAAACTGTTTTCTTATAAACACTTGAATCAAGAAAATCCATTCTCATGATTTCTAAGTTCAACCGTTTACATCAACCTCATGAATCTTCAGACTGGTGATGTGGAATAAGCTGCACTGAGAAGAATTCGGAAGTGGGGTATCAGGGTGGACCAGGCAGGTCCAAATAGTAAAAGTGAACAGGTTATCATCTGGATATCACAGATTTCTTGTGAACTTGAATAAACATGGATTATACACCATTATACCCAAGTCATAAGATTTACAACTACAATCTATTTTGTTCTGTCAAAAAAAGAGTTAACATTTTGTTTAAAAAGTCATTAGAGCTAGAACATTCCTGAATCCCCAATCTTCATTTATATATATATATTCATTTCCTACTCATCCCTGAGCTAATTTTCACTGCTTCTACCAAACATATTCTATTCTTAACACACGTTATACATTTTACACTTTACAAGTGAACAGAGTTCTCCAGAAGAACAGGGCTTCTAATATAAGTTTGGTTTCCTCTCAAGGTGCATGGATTGTATGGAAGGAAGGGACAAAAAAAGAAATCCCCTTCAGCATCTCGTCATTACGAACAAAGCATCTGCACCTCAGGAAGATTTTTTCATGACGCTGTTTCCTCTCGCTTGCTCATTAGGAATCTAAATATAGAACATGGATTTCTCAACACCTGTTTTGTTAAAGACTTTTTTTTGTTTGTTTTTTTATCTTTTACTTTTGAAATAAAGGAAAAGTCTTTTTTTTTTTTTTTACCATGCAAGAGCTTTATTAGACCATTTATAAAACCTAATATACATTATATGGTACACGTTTTTGGACGCCTGACCATAACATTGGAATGTGCTTTTTGTGAATATTTTATTCCATATTTAGTCTCCATTTGCTTTTCAAAAAACCTCCACTCTTCTAGATTTTATGGAGATTGTTGTTGTTAGTAAAGTCAGGTACTGATGTAAGTCAGGTGAGGAGACCTGAGGTGCAAACCCAAAGGTATTAGCTACTCAAGATCTTTTACTTCAAACCATGTAAGGCATATCTATATGGAACTGGCTTTGTGCATTGTTATGCTGGAACAGGTTTGGGTCTCCTAGTCCAAGCGGTACTATACAATTATGTGCCTCCATGTTTGTGGTAACAGTTTGGAGAAGACCCGCCTGGAAAAGTCAGGTGGCCTAATATTTTTGTGTACAAGACGGGAAGTTCATTTTCTCCACCGGTCTAATTGCTTAAACTGGGCGATAAGGAATGATGGACTTTCTCATTGATTTCAAATGTCTGGTGTGATGTTGCTGGTGTGGCTGAAGGACAGTGGAAATTGATGGCTTTTGTCCATCTCGTAAGCAGTTAGTGAGGTTGTTGACAGAGCAGCATGTCAGGTTCACTTGCACACCATAAACTATTCATGCAACATGAATCAGTTTAAACATATAAAATGTTGAAACTAAGAAAATTTACCTTTTTAAGGGAAAAATAAGGTCATTTTGAATTTAAATTTGATGGTCTGGAGAAAATAAGTGTTATGAAAATTAAACAGTTAGAGAAACATTTTGCAACTAATAAGGTTAATTGACAACAGGTCAGTAAGATGATCGGGTATAAAGAGTGTATCTTAGAGAGGCAGAGTCTTTCAGAAGTACAAATGGGGAGAGCTTCACCAATTTGTAACGGACTGTGTCTACAAATTATGGAAGCATGACTTAGAAGAGTCTGGACTGCAGTCTAGACCTTTCTTCATTTGAACACATTTGCTGCATCATGAAATAAAAAACACAACAAAGAACATCCAGAACTGTTGAACAGCTTGAATCCTGTATCAAACACATATGGGACAACATTTCAAATCTCAGCAAATAGTCTCATCAGTTCCCAGATATATATGAACAGAAGACGTGATGCTACTCAGTGGTAAACATGGCTCTGTCCCAACTTTTATTGAGACCTATTGCAGCAATCAAATACAAAATTACCAAATTTTTTTTATTTAAAATGGTTTATTGTGAATAGAAGATGGATTTATGAGAGATGTAAGGTTTGGCTGCAGTTGCAAAAAAAGGGAGAAGGAGAGAGAGGGAGATAGAGGTGGTTTCTTTAACTCCAACGCCACCACCAGGACCAATGTCGCCATTTTCAACCTCAATCGCACCCAAGAATCCAAATTATTTCGTTTGACATAAGCATGAATGCATTTTCATTGATTTATTCAAATTATAGTCAGAAAATATAAGTCAAATGTGGTCTTACAAAGCCGCTATGTGCATTTGCAGTGTTTAACTGTGCTACCTCACAGCTTCAGGGTTCGATCCTGAGCTACAGTTACTTTGCATGTTCCTCATATGCTCAATTGCCTCAATTAATGCGTCTGTGTGTGGGTGTTGGTTAATCAGCAAGGAAAAACTCCCTGAGATGTCATGAAGAAGCAACCTAGAGACTTAAATATTAACCTGTTCTTATCTGAGTGACATTCGGAGATTCATTCATTATAATTCTCTCATATTGTCCACCTTGTTTGAGTCCCGGCGCTGACAGTCGGCTGACACACCAGCAATATCAAACACAGCTGAACAAAAATGTGTCTATAATAATAAACTACTGCCTACTATTGTGTAACTGGGTGAAAAGAAATAGTAGTTTATAAAGTCAGTGTGAGTTTCTCAGCTAATTATTGGATTTACAGGATTCACCTACGAGAGCATTTACAGGCTCAACAGTTGCAGCCCAAAATCTGAACCCGCTGATTTTCTTATATAGTCACATGGGACAGACATATGATGATTTCATCATATAACATGTGTATATGCAGATTTGTTTTATGTCTAAGGTAGTTAAATGAAAAACCCTGAATCATGTCAAATATGTAAGTACAATAATTGGGTTACTGAATTACGGGATGCGAAAATCAATGCTCCTGATGTTGATATTAACGTGAAAAGTCGACGCTTTGAAAGTTGAGTTGTTTGAGTCCTGATAAGGAGTTGAGACAAATAGTAAGAAAGAAAAATATTTGTTTTACTTTGTGGTAACAGTTTGAAGAACCACATAATAGACGGAACATCACCTAAGCGTCCTGTAATAGTCCAATCAGACACTTGATGGCGCAGTAAATCCTTTTCACACTTCTTTACACTCCATAAAACTTTTGTGGGGCTAAAAACCACCAGAAAGCCTAAGTGTCTGTAATAGAGCTGCTTTTCTGATCCTTCCTCCAGAGTTTACATGGATTCAAACACACCATTTTGCAGCTCCTGAGTTATTCCTTCTCCAAAGGTAGGATGCATTTGAACTTTTGGCTTTCCAAGATAGGAATAATCTCCACTTTGAGTCATTTTTACTGAAAACTTTGAAATTTAGGAATCCAAGTTTAAGTTTAAATGCATTGCGCATTTTGTAATTTGCGCAGGCGCGCGCGCGCAAAAATCCGGATTATGCTTCTATTCCTGTTTTAATTCGGTGTGCAGATTTGCGGTAAAGTTCACGCAGACATTTTCAAGTAAGTTTCAGAGCTGGAAACATTGCTGACTTTTTTGATTTAGTATCATTATGAACGGTTATGGAGGGGAATAAAGTATCAACAGATGGATCGCGCGCCCCAGTTGGGACGTGGGCGCGCGCGCACGTAATCCTTTAACAGGTTACTGCGTAGGTGTGCAGTAACAAGCTTTCATAGGTTTAGTGTGTGTGTGTGTGTGTGTGTGTGTGTGTTCGACTGTAAATGTTAAGAAAACATTTTTGTTTTCAGGAGAAAGTAGCCAGTTCATGCGCAAGTGGGCTCTAGAAGTCGCCAGGTGACGTCACTGTTCACTTTACATGCTTTAATGAGGTCATAATTCTTGTATGCATAAAAGGAAAACTGGATTGAATATAAGTAGGCAATAAACCATGGATTGATAGGAAATTAAATTAAACTAGTATTGCATAGATATTAAAAAATAATTATGGAAGATTAGTAACTTCACTTTTGGGGCGTTGCGTGATAGTAAATTAATCTAAAAAAATATTTTATATTCATTACAAAATATACAAAAAAAAAGGATAGAATATAAGTAAGCAATAAAAAACTCAGAGGCATTGTTGTATAGTAAAATAATTAAAAATAGAATTGCATAGGTATTAAAAAAATTAGTATGGAATATTAGTAGGCAATAAAAAACTGGGTAATTCAGTTCAATTTGTGGGAAGAAGGGATCGTATCGAGTGATTTGGCGTAAAACGTACTCTGTCTTATTTTGGTTTAAGCTAAACCTCTTTTTTCCTGGGGAGATTTACAGTATGGCGATGGTGGCGAATGAACGCTCAAAATCGGAGTGCATTGTGGGAAGTGAATAAATGTAGGGTGTGTAGATGTTCACCACAAAATAGACGACTCTCTATATAGTGCACAATGTAGGAGATATGTAATGGTATCAGATGTTTAACAGACAAGAGACTGAACAGTGTTTTTTTTTGTCTATATGTTGTTAGCTAATTAGGGTGTGTAACGAGCAGGTCTTTAATTCAGGAGAAAAGACCGTGATGGATTTAAAGCGCTAACCCACTTCACATGGAGCGATCAGCGTTTAGCGGGAGATGGCTTTTATGTGAGAAATGTTTGGGGTTTTCCGGTTCAAGGAGACATTTGACCACAGTCAAAACAATGCAAATAACACCTGCCGCATGTGTGTGTGTGTGTGTGTGTGTGTGTGTGTGTGTGTGTGTGTGTGTGTGACAATGACAATCTGAAGTGTTTCGGTTTCGAGTGTTAGCGATCTCTGTAGGATGAACATCAACCGATAATACAATAAACACCACACAATTACGTTAAGAGAAGGAGAAGAAAATGAAGAAGAATGGCTGAAGGACAGATAAAGAAGGAGAAATGTCCCCATTTGCTCGTATAATACCTACAATTTTTCTTGGAAAATTCACAAGATTTTGAGTAGATATCCAGAATATTCCACCAATGTTCAACACATGAACAAATGAGGGTAATTATATATTTATAAACTCAGAACACACAACGTGGTGAATCTAAGACGTATTGGTGTGACATTGACATTCAAGTCAAATCGTTTCAAGATTTTACTTAAAAAAAAGCACTGCTCCTCTGCCTATTCTAGGGTTTTCGGTTTTTTGTTTTCAAGGACTCAAACTGGACTTAGCAGCTGAGCTAAATCTAAAATGTACATGTTACACAACAATTAGCATTTAAAATGCTAGTACGGAGTCGGACAAGTTATGCAAGAAATGCTTTACTTTACAACTTGTATCAAAGTCTGATGAATTAACGCTAACAAATGAGCACTTTGATTAATAAAACATTGGTTAGGTCAGTGAAATTAGCTAGCCTGCAGGTTCTGAAGTATTTACAGATGCATATCACTGCTCTATATTCAAATATCTCCTGTTTGAGATATGTCAAATATATATATATATATATATATATATATATATCCCATGTATCTCAAATATCTCAAATATCTCAAATGTTTTTTCAACCTGAACACCCTGACAAAAGTTAACGATAATTTAGCATGTGGCAACAAGTCATTGATGAATTCATTACAGTATGTTGTTGGGGACATTATAAAGTATTTTACGATGCTTTATGAAACAAAGCCTTGCTAACACATTACAAAGAACTGCACTTCCTACTCTTTAATCCACATGCCTCTAGGCTGTTTATCACTTCCTCTCTGTTTTTCACAGATTTCCTCATTGAAATCTGGAACGTTCATTTCAAGTCATTTGCTAACATCAGCTAACGTACATGATAGAAATGAATGTGATGTGAGACACAAGTGATTTTGATCTAATGTATGAAAAGCTAGAAAGAGCTGCATGGTTCTCTCTTTCTTTGTGTATTGTATGTGTGTTTGTGTGTGTGTTTGTGTGTGTGTGTGTGTGTGTGGTGTGTGTGTGTGTGGGTGTGTGTGTGTGTGGGTGTGTGTGTGTGTGTCCACGTCATGAAGTCTGCCAGTTCCAGAGAAAAGGCAAACAGTGGATGTAACTCCAGGCTTTAATGTGAGATCAAGTGACATCTCCTGACAGGAAGGGCAGAGGATTTGTGTGTGTGTGTGTGTGTGTGTGTGTGTGTGTGTGTGTGTGTGTGTGTGTGTGTGTGTGTGTGTGTGTGTGGAGGTACAAAGACCCATGCGGCCAAGTCATGATGCTAACCTGACAGGATATTAGTGCATATGCACTAAATGGCTAAAAATTTTTCACTGCTAACCCTATTATCATTAAACCCTGAGCTAAACTGACAGGATTCCTGACAGGATTATTAAATTATAATAATAACGCTGTATTGGATGTAACTTAAAAGTAGGAATTCAGAATTTTGGAATAAGTTTTAAGCTACAAAGTAGGAAATGAAGCCACACTCCTATGAAAGTGTGTATTTTGTTTGCAAAACGCTAGTTAGCTAATGTGATCATAGCAAAAGGATCATCACAAAAAGTCTCCACTACAAATACCATTACAAACCGTTCTCTGTGAACCGTTAACCCCATTACCAAATGGTTTCCGCACAATCGTGGTGTGCTTGTGTTTAAGCTTGATGCTTAATGAGGTTCTATAGGTCCCTATTAGTGTCCAGCAGAGCCAACATGTGATCTAATGATGTTCTACTGGTGCTTAATGGTATCCACTAGACAAAAATATGCCACCAGGAACCATGAAAAGCAGAATTCCTAACAATATGAATATTATTAATTTCTTATCTCCAGTAATATCAACAGACCAGCATGAGGTAACCTTGGACCTTTTCACCATTTTCGAGTCAAATTTATGCATGTTTTTGAAATTTCACACTTGATGCAACAAGCTTGGTCCTCAGTCACTGCTAATGCTAGACAAAAGTTTTAGTGTTTCAAAATGACGAAAACAGTCTCCAGTACACATACCATTACAAGCTGTCCTCTGTTAACCTTTAAACATATTATGAAATGGTTCTAATGTTCCCTATTGATGTCCAGCAGATACCAACATGTGATCTTAAGATGTTCTTTTGGTGCTTAATGGTATCCATTTCACGCAAAATGCCACCAGCGACTATTATAAGCAGAATATTTAATTAATTCCTTCTCACCACCTATAAATCGAGCATCATCTGCGATGATCTTTACACACAGGAAGAAATCCAAACACAATTCCCTCAGTATAATTTCCTTTAGAAACTTTAAAACCTTTACAAATCTTATGAGGATTTTTATTGTATGTTGTTTTTTTTTACTTTTCTTTCAACATGACAGGATTTCTCAAAGTTCTCACATGTTTTTCAATTGTCAAATTTTGATGCAACAACCCCGAATTAAAACAGGGCCAAACTGAATAACATTTACCTCAGGTTGCTTTTACAATAGCTGCAAGGCAAAACCATACCCACAAAATTGTTATAAATATCTTACACTAACGATAAATAGGTATGACTAACCGTGTTTATATTATCTAAAGTATCTGTCCTGACCGCAGCACATCACACTTCTGACTCATAGCAGGATGTAACTTAAACCTCTCGAACACTACATTCTGGTGTAGATCAGTTGCCCTGAAGCACGAAAGCAAACCACAGGATTACACAATGAAGTCTATAAAGATGGAAAAGCCTTCTGTGAAGATTCGCATGGCTTTTGTCATAGGGTGTAACACAAATCATGGCATTGCAAGGACGTTCCGAATGGCATTTTTGGTGCATTTATTAAAAGCTGAAGATCGTTTTTCTTTTCTGTCTTCACTTTTTATCTGAGACGATCACTACTTTCTTTTGAGGCTTTTAAGGAAAATTATTTATAGTTACATGCATGTTTCTATTTTGCATTTTCTGTTGACAGGCACTGTATATATCTGTTTTTTTTTTTCTAAATTGTACACTTTATTGCTTGAAATTTGTTTAATTTCTTTTTCTTTTTTTTTTTTGCATTGGCGATTGATATTTTTGTGCTTTTGTGAATGCTGTGAATACTTCTGCTCTGGATCGACATATTTTAGAAGCGATATAAGAAAAATTGACTGTTAAGATTTAATATGTAATTTAATTTGATTGGATTGGGAAGGATTTTTTTTTTGTGATTTTATTCCGCTATAAATCAGATTATATAATTGTATACTTATATCATTTCAACCATTTACAATACTTGTTCTTCTCTAGTTAGTTTAATTAATATTTGGACAGTGGCACAATGTTTTTCTTTGTTTGTTTTTGCCTCCGTACAACAATAGATTTAACTGAATCAGTGATCGATGTGTAGACTTTTAGCTGGAGTTTGAGGAGCTAAACAAAATAATATTGCATTACCTTTTCAGAAACTACACCCCTGTTTTACGTAGGCCCTACTACATATTTACAGGACATGTGTTTCCAAGCTCATAAGTAATCAGACACTGGATTAACAGTTTATTGGGCAGATGTGGCATTTTTCCCTCATTATTTTATTTATTATGCCAAATTATAGATATTGGATAGGATATATGTAGTGAAGAAGCTTGGTTTTGCAATTTGAATTATTTCTGCTGCTACTGAGATCTAGTAGATTATTGTATGAATACACTCCTAAAACTAAACGAGTCCTAAAGTGCTCCAGCATTGCATCATGTAGATCCCTGACGTTTGCTTGAAAAGGTACTAGAAGAAATGTAATGTCTGTTACTTTCTAGTTACCTGCGAACTCTAGAGCTCACATGCTTACACCAAATAGCTTTTCATAAAATAATGAGTAATATTCATGAATCATTCAAATATTCTGGCCATTTCTGCACTCCTGGCTAACCTTTCATAACTGTAAATACTCATTCATTGAAGAAAATGTTCACTTCTCAGAAAGAAATAGGCCCTAGTGTCACCCTTAATCAGGCATAATCTGATAATCTCACATAGAGATATTACACTTGTATCCAAATCCTCTTCACACCTGTAAAGATTTATTCCAGTCAAGCTTTCTTCCTCAGGCAGTTTCAAGAGACGCATCTACAATCATAGTTCTGTAAATCAGTAGGCCGAACAACCGAACAAGAGATTTAGCAGTAAATTGTGCAGCCACCTCTGCGAAGACGCAGGCGACGTGCTGGGGGAATTTTACAACCTTTCATACAGACTACCAGTGCATTCTCAGAAGAGCCTTTTTTAAGGCCCCTAACCTCTGTCTGACCTCCCCTGCCTTTAATGACGATCCACAGACTCTTTCCACCCTGCCCTCAAGCATCAGGACACCTTTGAGGGCAGCTGATGTACAACCGAGGGACAAGTTGTTAAAAGATGGCCTGTGAACATTTTAGCATGGTCACGTCATTGTGATTAATGTTTTTTTGTTGTTTGTTTTTATTCCCACCACATACTTAGCTATTGAGCAAACCGTATCGGACGATTGTGTGTGTGTATAGATTGTTTGTGCATACACACACATATATGTGTTTGTGTGTAAGTGTGTAACCCGGGTACCCATGTGAAAATCGGGACATGAGGGGTAGGGGGTGGTTGACAGACGGCTCATTAATTCATTGGGCTGTAAGGAGCTGCCAGTCAGCCTGTAGATATGCTAATTCTGCGTAGCAGGGAGCGGACCAGAGGAGCCAGCTAACACACACACACACACACACACACACACTTACACACCCTTCTCATTACCAGATCACAACCAAGACAGTCTGTTTCTCATTCTCCTCTCATTTAGAGGCATCTCGGGGACCCGTGAACAAGCAAGAATTGGATTTATCGGCCCTACAAAGTTATCTACAGGTAGGAATGTACCGTGTCTGTCGGTCTGACCGCTGTGTAATGTAATTTGCTGTGTACACTTAGTGGACGAGTGAGGAAAAGACTAGTGTCTATGAGTTGTCTTCTGCCACAGGAGAGTAGAAGTGTATGAGTGGAAGTCAGCTAGTCAGGGCAAATTAACACTCTAAGAGCAGGTGGTGAGCTGAAAATCCCCTTAAGGATCTGTGACGTTACAGTTCAACGCATTGTTCGATTGCTTTATTCACAGCTTATTTTGACCCCTATGAGGGGTACAAATATTTAGTATACACACGCCTTCCTGCATGTTTAGAACAAATTTTTAATTTTTCTTATCCTCATACAGAGAAAACAAGCTTTAGGAAACTACAGGAATCTACAAAAGTATTTCCTCTCACTTTAGAACTTATTACTGTATGAACAATACAGTGGCGTTCAAGTTTACCAAGTTTACCAAGTGGACAACTTCATGCGAAATATAATTTTATTAGACCATACAAAGCAATAATAACAAATTATATTTGAGATGTACATAGCGCATTTCATTAGGTATATATATTTCTCAAATTAAATATATAAAGTGAAATAAACGTATTTTATCTAATATGTATTTTTCTTCTCAATGATC
Organism: Silurus meridionalis; assembly: GCF_014805685.1. Taxonomy (NCBI): domain Eukaryota; kingdom Metazoa; phylum Chordata; class Actinopteri; order Siluriformes; family Siluridae; genus Silurus; species Silurus meridionalis. The sequence goes on from NC_060901.1 coordinate 22,389,244, forward strand.
CCACATGATATTAAATAAAATAGCCATAGTTTTCAATTCATATACACTATATGGACAACAATGTGTGGTCACCTGACCATAAGAGTGTCATGTCATCCCATTCCACAGGTATTTTCTATTTACTGTTGTTACAAGCTCCACTCTTCTGGGAAGATGTTCCACTACATTTTGTGAAGATTTGTGAGATTTCATTCAACCACAAGGGTGTTAGTAAAGTGATGTAGGTAAGGTGAGGAGGTCTCTGGTGTCATTCCAGCTCATCCCACATGTGTTCAATAGGGTTAGAGCTTTATAGCAGGAGATCTTTCACTCCAATTCATGTGAAGCATATCTTCATGGAGCTGGCTTTATGATTCATGGAACAGGTTTGAGTCTCCAAGTTCATTGGAGCATATTGGGAAAGAAGACTTTGGTTAATATAGTGTATATATAAAGTAAGCTCTGTAAGATAATGGAAATTGTCGTATTTTATCAGTTCAGTTTTGAGAAGTTTGGGGGCATCATTTGAAACCTCTGCTCTCAAGAAGTGATGTCACACGCACAGTAAATCAGATCAACGCTAATTTGTGCGATTTGCGCTTCGATATCCGTCAGGCTCAGGTTTCCGTAATCGAGTCAAATCGACATCTATGCAATAAGCCATTGTGTGTGTGTGTGTGTGTGTGTGTGTGTGTGTGTGTGTGTGTGTCCATATGCATATGCTCTATATTTGTCTGGATATACATTGCCCATGTCTGTGCGTTCAAAGCTCTTCAGTATTCTCCAGAGACTTTATTAGTGGGTTTAAAGTTCAAGGAGCACCAGGTGTTCAATGGGTATATAATGGTTTCACGATGGGTGCTAATGGATGCAGGAGCAGAAGGTGCTTTACAGTCCCACAGCACTTCCAGCACGACATACATGCTACAGAGACGGATGTGGCAGTTGCAGTGTCTCCGGTTCGCCGGAAGGCGAGAGTTTTTTCAGAGACAGAGCACAACACAAAATCTTTTGAAGGAGGAGCAACGTGCTTCACAGGAGCTTTCGAAAATGTAACGTTGGCTTCCCAGACACTGCTGAAAGATAATGTAGTTGTTCAGGTGATTTGGAGAATTAACCATATTATTTGAAGCAAAATCTCCAGAATTAAGCAAGTAATGAAACACAAACATGTGTATGTTTGTTACTTATGGAACTTGCGCAAATCTGCTTAAAGCTACACATACTGTACGCAAGAGTGTTAGTAAAGTCAGGTACTGATGTAGGAGAGGTGAGGAGGTCTGGGGTGATGTTCCAACTCATCCCAAAGGTCTACAATATGGATGAGGTTTGGAGATCTATAGCAGCAGATCTTCCATTCTAACCCATGGAAAGCATATATTAATGGAACTGGCTTTGTGATGCTGGAGCAGGAATGCAGGAGTCCCAGTACTTTTCCGTATGTATAGTAACAGCTTTGATTGTTTTTGTTTATGAAACTGGAATCTTTCAAAAACATGGCCCCTGAAAACTTTGCTTTATATGTTATTGATAGTAGTTACGATGGACATTCGTCAGTATTACACAGAACAAATGCTATATTTTGACTCACCAAATCAGCAGGCCAACATTTGTGTGCTTTTGAGCTGCCTGGAGTTTTTTTTATACTTTCAGAGAAAAGCATGGTTGCCTAGCTGCACCCAAGAGCATGTTCGCTATTGTCCGAAGCTGTGTTCTGTTCAGCGGGGACGAGGGAGGGAAAACGTCTCTTTCTTAAGCCTTATTCATTTTTCTTCTGCTCAGGAAGGGGGGTCTTTTCAGTCTTTTACAACAATGGCTTTTTTTCTTTTTTTTAAGTCTGATTGAAATAGTTTCTCAGAAGTGATTTAAAAAAAAGGGAATTTTACTTTGAAATTCCGGGGTGGTCTAGACGAGTAAACCGATGGCTTGGGTTTTGTTTACGAGGTTTTATCCGTAATGTCTCAGCTAGTTTCGGTTTTATCAAGATGTTCAGGAGTCTGAGAGGCTGAAAGCTCTGGGACAGGCTGAATTTGGGATTTCACTGAGGTCCGAAAGGGCTGAAAATGTTCCTGCGGGCTTCACCCTGTTGCCGAAGATGAAGATCCGGCTCAAAGATTGCCGTTTTGACACCATTGCAGAGATCCGGTGGGAATCACAGAAAAGCTTGGCACGATTCGAACAGAAGACTTCCAGGACACATTCCAGAAGTGGCAGGAACGCTGGGAGCGCTACATTGTTGTTGTACAACTATTGTGAAGGCGATAGTGTGTAAACATACATAAATCAAACTACTTTTTGATACCACCTCGTATTTTCAGTAGCTTTTAGAAGACATCGTCTGGATTACTACTGAGCTATCTCCAGATATTAGGTATGAAAGCTTTTCTCCTGCACTTCACAGAAAGTCCTTAAGGTTTGGACATGTTCTACTTTAAAGAGAGCGAACCATCCAAACAACTGTATCTAATTGCATAAAAGCTCCAACACACATCCTTCACCTTGAAGTTCTGACTTTTTTACTCAAGTTCAAGTAAAGAAATTTGGGCTCTGACATGTACTTAAGTGAAAAATTGCCATTTCTTCTACCTGTTTTAGTGTCACGCTGGTAACTGAACCTCACATCATATTAATATATTAATACAAAATAATTTCAATTTGTGTTACCTAATGAATGTATCCAGACTGAAGAGCCACCATATAGAACACAAGCAGAGGAAAGATGATGATGATCAGGTTATCAGGAATGTTTCTGTTCTCAGTCATCACTGACTCCCTCTGCCTCATCCACGTTAACCCCATACTTCTTGTTGTGAGCTTTTTAAACTAGCCCAGGTCTGTGGTGTGTGGAGAGCAAGGAAATGATACACCAGTGTTAGATTGAAAAAGCCACGCAATGATAAGAAGGTTGATGGGCTGAAAACGGTGCAATGAGAAGAACAAATATCGATCATGTCACCAAATAGAAAACTAATTGAGTCTGTTTTGAAAGTAGAAATTACAGATATTTGGAAAAATGACTAGCGAAGAAAAGTACTGATACCAGAAAAATCTACTTAAGTACAGTAATGAAGTATTTGTACTTCTCTGGATCGGAGATCTCAAGCTGGAGAACTTGGAGGATGTACTTGGAGAATTTGATATCTTTGATGGAAGCATTTTTTGTGCCGAGCCCTTATCCACTCACAGAAGTGCTTTGTGATCGCTATCAGTTTCGTATCCTTGTGCTTGTTCAGTAGATCAGGGCTTACGAATACAATCCGTACCACAATCATGAAAAAACACATTAATCACACACTAACCTATCCCCCATTCAATTTTACACCAAGTGCTAATTCAAGTGCTTGATGTTGAAGAAGAAATACTTTTTTAATTCCTGTTTAAAGATACAGAATTACTTCAGTCTTAGTCTACAGATCCACAAGTACTCCGGCCCACCGCATATGAGCGATATTCCCTTTCAGGATTGGGTGTCAGATCACCTGATTGGTTCGTCTTTTCACAGCAATCAGTGCACCTTCCTGGCAAGTGTTCACACTGTGAAAGCATTTGATAAAAACATATATTGTGAAATCCTGCATGCAAGAACGGCCCGTGCTTGGACATGCCATGCACTGAGCAGTGACAGGACTGAAACTGCAATATGCAGTTTGCAAGGAATTTGTTTGGGTGAAGTAATAAACAAATTGAGAAAACCATTCTGAGTGTGAACAGGCGATTCGGTTTCAAAGTGGTTACATTTTTTGTGACCTTTTCTTCAAATCCCAAGCATACCAACACTATTGAACAAAAGTATTGGGAAACCTGACTTTTTAAAGCCATATGGGGTTCTTCCCTAAACTCATACCTCAAAGCCAGAGGCAATCAATTGTATAGACCGTCTTTGAATGCAGAAACATTACATTTTCCCTTCAGTTGAAGGAGACCCAAACCTCTTCCAGCATGACAATACCCTTCTGCACAAGCCAGCTTCACGAAGATGTGGTTTCCATGGGCTGGAAAGGAAGATCTCCTGTTATATTACCATTTGGAATGAATTGGGAGAACACCCCAGGCCTCCTCACCTCACCTACATCTGTATCTGACTTTACTAACGCCCTTGAATGAGCACAAATCTCCACAAAATCTAGTGGAAAGATCTTACCAGAAGAGTGAAGGTTATTATAACAGCAAATGGAGATTAAATCTGGAATGGGGTGTTCAAAAACACATACCAATCCAAGTGTCCACAAAAAAAGATAAACTCCTGGCAGCTCAAAAGCACACAAATATTAGCCTGCTGACTTGGTGAGTCAAAATATAGCATTTGTTTTGTGTAATACTGAAGAATGTCTAAAGTAACAACTATCAATAAGATTTAAAGCAAAGTAATTAATTAATTAATTAACCATTAGTCGGCTATAATTGATTGCTGGAACTATCGGCTATCTTCAAAAATCCGTACCGATAGTTTTTCCGGCTTCCTGTCTGTTGTCTTTACAAGAGCGACCTCTAGAGGCAAAGCAATGATTTGCTATTTGTTTTTATATGTGAGAATTAATTATGAATTATGATTTACTATTTTTCTTTGGTAATAATGTTTTACTTTAGTACTATTTTACATAGTGTTTTGTTTATTTATTTATTTTTAATCCAGTATCCATTAGCGGCAAGTAAAACCTAGTACTGGTGAAATCCACTCCAGTCGGTCGACTTCTAGATGGTTTAGCATAGAAAACAACAAAAATGCTAAACTCTACGAAAAATACATATCCAGACAATTTGGCCTCTGGGGTTTAAAGGCGAAACCTTGTAGGAAACTGGTGGAATGATGTTTGGAATGGTCAGAGTTTGGTTTCAGGAGAATGGTTTCAAGTTTCTCTCTCACTCTTGACAGCTTGTAGCTAAAATTATGTCAAGAATTCACATCCGATATAGACGTTCAGGTTTCCTCAGAGCAAGCAATAGCAGTCCACTTATGCCCAGAGATTACGGAGGAATGCGAAAGCTCTAAACACGTCCATCGTAAAAGATGATTTACTTCCACATGTTCACGGAAAGAGCGACGAAATCAGATCAATAGGTGAGCGAACACTTGTAGCACTGGCGCCTCCTCTTGGCATGGGAAGCTTTAATACCTTACGAGTGCAGGCTTTGCAATGTTAATGTTAATGGCAGCATATTAAGGCCTAAAGTATATGCTGTAATTACAACTCTTTCCATGCTGCCTGAGACTCTGCAAACAGCAAATTATGGGATTAAGTGCACCGGGGGTTTGGGAGGTGGGCTTCTGGGCAGAATTCCACATGAAAGAAGACATAGGGGTAGTTACAGATGTGTATGTAAGAGTGTGTGTGTGTGTGTGTGTGTGTGTGTGTGTGTGTGTGTGTGTGTGTGTGTGTGTGTTACATTTAATATTTCATTTTCTATAATCAAGAATTTCTCGAGCTTCAAGAATTTCTCTTAAAAGGATTTAAAATAATTCCACATATCGAGGGAGTGAATGAATGAAGGATGGAATGAATGAAGACATTGTTGAAGTCTGCTGAAATAATTAGAACTGTTAAGTGTTTAGAACATTAAATATTAGATGTAAAACACACACACACACACACACACACACACACACTTACATACTAATGGGGTCTAACAAAAGTAAACTATTTAGTGAAATATTTCCAATATATTTATTTTTAGTTCAATTTCATTTAAGCCAATTTAATTGGTTACTAAATCTAATCAATAAAATAAAAAGTGTATTGCATTCATTTTATTTATTTTATTTTATTTTGTATAAAATATAATAAAATATTATAAAATATTATTTAATATATTATTTAACCAAGCAGGCACTTTATAATTTTTTTTTTTTTTTAAATCTAAACTTTTTTGTTTGTTTGTTTTTGTGTTGCGAATGTAATAAACTGCATTAATAAAAACATGACAAGCAATTTGGATTTTTTTTTTTTATGGACCGAAATTGGACCAAAACCGTTACACAAAAAACGTATAGAATCGTGAAGTTTGTGTACCATAACACCCCTATGAGAAACCCATTAAAAGCAGTCACAAGATTTTTGGAGATAAAACTTGATAAAAAGCTTGATGTTGTTCCATCTTCAGTTTGCCGCTGAATGTGAATCTTTTTTCCCCTCTATTTTCCATTGACTTCTAATTTTCCTATATTTGTGTGACAGTGTTGAGAGATGAATGGAGGTGGGTGCTGTGTAGAAACAGCTCCAGTCATAATAAATCTCTTTTACCCTGATTGTAGTATAGTGTGCCTCCAAGCTGCTGTCTCCAGCTATTGTGTGTTTCAACAGGTCATGTGTATGCGGTGTAATTGCATGATTAAGATATGGACTATATGGACAAAAGCATTGGGACATTTTCAACCATATGTGGTACTTTTACAAACTGTTACCACAAACCTGGAGACACACAATTTTGCTAGTATTACATTTTCAATTTATTTGAACAAGGAAACCCAAACCTGTTCAAAGCACATGCATGGTTTGGAGAGGAACATCTAGAGTGTCTTCCTGTTTTCCTCTTCTTTTCACACATTTGTGCCCCATGTGCTTCCTGTTCATCTGTAGGCCCCGTTCGAGGACATGCCACTTTCATTGCTCTAACGTCTGCAGTGCCTCTCTGCTCTGTCTAAACTCTTTGAAGATGAGCTAGATTGCACACGGATTGCTCACCTCTGCTTCATGAGCCAGCAGGATGCGGCATCGGTGCGTGCACTCTCCGAGCGTCTCCTGGTAGCGTCGCACAAGGGCCAAGCTGAAAATGTGGTGCAGCTGATCAACAAGGGCGCCAAGGTTGCCGTCACCAAGGTGAGTGAAATAGTCCTGCTCTGGTATGCTTCCACAAAAAGGAGTGGGCTCAGTGGGGATGGTGTTCTGAAAGATTGTTGAGTACAATAGGGTCTGCTAGAGCATGGATAAACCTTTTGGATGTTGCTACAACTAAATTCTGGCTGAAGAATCCAGAAACCTATTGTGCTCATGGAATAAATATTACAAGTTGTTGTTATCAGAAGATGAGAAGATCATGAGATCGTTAGAGGAATGAAAAATTCTGGACTTTTCTCTGGGTCTTGGATACCCGTTGTCTCCTGCTAGGAAAAGGGAGGTGGAATTTGTGAGTGTGAATACACTGAAACCACTGTTAGATGAGAAGGAAACAAAAATTGGGTCAGAAGCTTTCACAACTGACTAAAAGCAGGAAGCAGAACCCGGATCAGAGCCATAACCTTAAACAGCTTTCGTCTCAATGTGATATGAAGAACGAGGCATAGAGGAAAGCAGTTCTTCTACTCAGCACCAGGCATTCCACCTAAACATATTATATACCTCATATATACCTCCAAGCGAGGGTCATAATCGGGCAGGAAATCATATTCCATCATATTGGATCTGGTAGACAAAATACACACTTGCCTTTTTTGCTTGTTTCTCTCAGCAAGTTAGTTATTTATCAAACAAATGAGATTCACCAAAAGATTTTTAGGAATTTTCTATCAAAATGACTCAAAGGGTATGTGAAAAGATAAGAGGAACAGCTAAGACTCAGTTAAAGTTGTGTATAAGTGTGTGGCTGCAGGGCGAATACAGGACAGACTGAGATAATGTTCAGTGTCCCAGTGTTAGGGGTCACGCCAGGTCACGTCGCCGTAGCTATGGTGCCTTTGTCCTTGGAACCCGCCAGGGGCCTCCACCTGAAATACGACAGGTGAAAATGGCAGCCCTCCAAAGCCAGGTCAAGGAAAACCAAAACCCGGGAGACCGAACTGCTCTCGCCACACCTCGAAACCCCGCACAGTATGACTGCTAACATGAAAAATAAACAGATTTTCTATTGTAGTACAAACTCAGAATCAGTATATTTCCTACTATCATCAGATTGAAGCTGTACAAAAAAACAAAATTCATTTATATTCAAATCATTGTCTGATTTTTAGCTACTGATTAGTAAATTAGTGTACCTTTCAACCAAGAAACCAACACTAAGTGTAACTGACTATAGTTTTATTTATTATAACTCTTTTAAATAGAATAATAACGCTAACAACAATGCTAATCAGCTACATGCTTGTAGCTAGCTGTCTCTTCTGTATATAGCAGCACATAGCAGATTCTTTTTTGGTGGTCTGGGGGGGTAATGAGTATAAAGAAGAGGTTTTTCTTCAGAATTGTACATTATATAGACAAAAGTAAGATTGCTAGTATGATTGTTGCTTTTTGAACATCCCAGTCCACATCTAGTCGCTTCTAAGGACCTTCACTCTTCTTGATTTTGTGTAGATTTGTGATTTTATGGGAATTTTGTGAGGATTTTATTAACTGTATTAAATTTCTGCATGATTGTTCTAATGATTTTACACAGTTTTCTCCACTATTTATTTGTGTACTTGGTTCTTATCTGCTAGTCGAACCTTCCAAAATGGCGTAAAGCCAATATTTTGTCTGGAAATCTAATAAGAAGCTTTCAAACACATATGATAAACTGGCGTTTTTGTCTTAACTGATTTGGTGTGTTTGTGCAGTATGGCCGGACTCCACTACATTTGGCCGCCTATAAAAACCACATCGAGGTGGTGAAGATCCTGTTGAGAGCTGGCTGCGATCTGGACATTCAGGATGATGTGAGTACACAAACCTTTTGAAGAAAAAAATATATGTATATGTAGGAACAATTATCCCTGTTGGCTTAATATAATTTTTGCCCCCTTTGTGTTAGCTACTTAATGCAATTTATTACACCAGAAGCACTGAAAATCGTTTGACAGATTAGCTTCTGGCTACCTTTTATATCACTCGTACCACATAGATAGAACATAAAACAGGCCGATGAGGTAAATCTTTTGGTTAATGCATTTTACTTTAATTATAATAAAAAAAATGGGCTGGATGAAGGGAGTATCCTCAGCTCTGTAGAAGTCTTTTTCCCTGCCATATCCCACTCTGCGCTTGTTTTGCATATTGTTTTTAACGTTATGTATTTGACCAATTTCACTGTTGACCAGGGCGATCAGACAGCGTTACACAGAGCAGCTGTGGTGGGAAACAGTGATGTCATCACCGCGCTCATTCAGGAAGGGTGTGCACTGGATAGGCAAGACAAGGTGAACAACACTGCACATACTTTTCACTTTTCAATTGCATAGAAAAGCTGTAAAGTAAATTTAGGATTCCATGCAGGCATCTGGTTACCTTCTAATAGCACGGCCATGGACAATTACACACACACACACTCACGCGCAATTCCTTTGAAAGAAAACTCTACACAGCCACTACACATCTAGAAACCTGGACTTAAATGCGATGTATGGTCATACTTTTTTTTCCGAACCTGAGACACATCACACCGTTTTTTTTTCCCGAACAGGACGGAAACACGGCACTGCACGAGGTCGCGTGGCACGGCTTTAGTCAGTCTGTCAAACTGCTGGTTAAAGCCGGGGCCAACATTCATGCGAAAAACAAGGTATTTTTATTTTCATCTGAAAGAACAATATACAAACATACGACTGAATAGACTCCTGAGCTTGAGATTTCAGCATCCCATCCCACATTTAGTCCCCATTTGCCCTTGTAATGAGCTCCACTCTTCTGGGAAGAGGTTCCACTAGATTTTGTGGAGATTTCTGAGATTTCATCCGTCTACAAGCGTCTTAGGAAAGGTAAGGAGACCTGGGGGTGATGTTCTAATTCATTCCAAAGGTGATCAATAGAGCTCTATTGCAGGCCATTTAAGATCTTCTAACCCAAGGAAAGCATATCTTCATGGAGCTGGCTTTACACAGGGGCATTGTGATGCTGGACTTCAGCTTATGTAAGGAGGAACCACATAAGGCTGACATAAGGACAAGTTGTGTCTACTGTAATTTCCTGTACCTTACTTTATCAACATCTGTAACATCTGTTAAATGAGGGCAAATCTCCAGAAGATCTAGTGGAACATCTTCCCAGAAGAGTGGAGGTTATTTTAACTGCAAATGGAGACTCGATGTGGATGTTTAAAAAATCTCATGTCCACAAACTCTTGTCCATATAGTGTATCATGGACCTAAATAATGCCATGGTGGTCTAATGAAGATTATGAAGAACACGTTTTCTGTTATAATATTGTGTATATCGATGTTATAGAGATTTTGTAGACTTTTCTCTTTCTGTTTTTCAGGCAGGGAACACGGCACTACACTTGGCATGTCAGAACACTCATACCCAGAGCACTAAAGTTCTACTACTAGGAGGAGCTCGTCCCGACAGCAAAAACCACGTGAGCACCTCTCATTGTACTCCTTTCTCTTTTTCTTCTCACTGCCCTGAGAAACAGAAAGTCAAATGTTCTAGCAAACGTATTTCAATTTGGTGTCAAATGAAACATAATGCACCAGTCAGTACTGGGTAAAAGGTATAAAGTGGGACGTGTGTGTGTGTGTGTGTGTGTGTGTGTGTGTGTGGGTGTTTGTTTTCCTCAGGTAGGCGACACGTGCCTGCATGTCTCCGCCCGCTACAACCATGTGGGTGTTATGCGCATTCTTTTGGGCGCTTTCTGTTCGGTTTCTGAGAGAAATCAGGTATGTTTTTAACTTGATCTTAAGGAAAAGCGACAGGGAAAGGTTTTTTCTAAGGCTGTGGCTAAAATGAAAAAGGAGATAAGAACTCAATAGGTACACTTTTAACATTTTATAGATGTCCGGAATAATTTGGGGAATATTTCATTTGAAAAGGCATATTTTTCTCTCTCCGTTTTGGTCCACAATGAGGCGCTGTTTACACTCAATGAAAACTCTTCAAAGGGAGATTAATTTGACAATGGCGACACGCGACAGTGATTTTCCTTGATATCGTTTCAATGTTTTAAAGAGCCAGAAATGAAATAAACAGCAGGCAAAAATTATGCAGATCGAAGCGTCTTGCGTTTTTGCTCAGTACAGGGCCGTAAAATGTTTCACTCGTTTCAGTGCAGAGGAGAAAATCTTTGAAAAACGATTTGAAACAATAGTGTGGAGCGTTTTTGGTTTTTTTTTAGAGGAAAGCGTTGTTTTTAAATGTCAGATTATGAAATGGATCACACGTCATCGACAAACACGCAGCCAAAAATTTTCATATAAGAGCTAACAAGACTCAGGTGGAACCAATAAGAGCTAACGAGGGACTTGGGAACACTTTGGCGACATCTGGTGGCGAAAAATAAAATAAAAATATTCTGATTTCCCCCCCAGATTCTGACAAGGTGAGAATATTGAGTGTGACAAGGTGACAGGGTGGTGTGATGTGTCCTGACTTTCCCTGAATGACCCAGAGCTCACGAAGTGCATGAATCTTGTGGAAGACACAAAACAAATAAGCAGAATGTTATAGAATGTTACAGAATGCTGACCCTGAAGATTCCTTTTATAAAAATGAAATGTTTCTTTTTTTTCTGGTGGAGAAGGCCGGAGATACGGCTCTGCACGTGGCGGCCATGCTAAATCACAAGAAGACAGCACGTGCCTTGCTCGAAGCCGGAGCCGATACCAACGTCCAGAATAATGTGAGTTCTCTTCCAACACACACATCTTATTCCTTGTATGGTGTGTCGTTATTTTAAATTGTTTATCGTTTTGCGTTTTTATAGTATCTAAAGTGTCTTTGAGTGTCATGTAAGGCACCCATAAATAAATAATTATTATTATTTAACATTTATTTACCCTAAATGGTTTAAATAGCACCACTTGTGCTGTATTTACATAAATGGGAAGTAGCTTTGTGGGTAATGCATTGAAATTTGGATCCGAAGGTTGTGAGTACAAATCCCAGCCACACCAAGTTGCCACTCCTGGGCCCCTGAGCAAAGGCCCTTATCCTCATAGCTGCTCATTTGTACGAATGAGAGTCGCTCTGGATAAGGGATCCGCCAAATGGCGTAAATGTGCTCATGAAAAAGGACTTGTTGATGCTCAGGTGAAGGTCTGATCATCCGTTTTGGTCCTGGTGTGTGATTTCGATTTTCTTTTCGACCTTTATTTGATAAATAACTCGATGCGGCGCACGACATGAAATAATTTAGCAGGAATTATACAGGAAATATGCAAGAAGCCAAAAAACACCTGCTTGCTGCAGAGCCAAGGGAGACAAGTACAGGCTTATCAATCATTCCTCTGTATATATATATGTGTGTGTGTGTGTGTGTGTGTGTGTGTGTGTGTGTGTGTGTGTGTGTGTATTATGTAATACAGTCAGGACACACTCCACTGGACCAGGCCAGAGAAAGCAACAACCCTGAAGTAGCACTACTGCTCACTAAAGCACCACAGGTGACCAAACAACACACACACACACACACACACACACACACACACACACTCGCACAATCAGCTTTATTTCCGCCAGATATTTTTCCTGGCCATCCATCTGCCAGGATCATTAATTTCTTATTTAAATAATATTTGCAATACTTTTGCAGACGCATCGGTTCCTGCTCTTATCAGGCAAACCTGTTCATCACAACAGGCCAAAGATCACAGTGCAGACAGGAAACTGAAAGTTCATACAAGTACAGACAGAGATGGAAGGCAGCATGTGCCAAAAAACACATTCACACACGCACACACACAGCGTATTAAAATCTGTCTACTGAAAATTGTAAGAATCGGTCTGGTAGCTGCGGTCACATCCAGTCAAAGTGGCAGCAATTAGCGTCTCACCTCACGTCGTCCTCGAACGCATCATTTTCGGGAAGCTCAGACTCGACGTGACATCACCACGTAACCGAGCACGACCCTCGTAAAACATTACTCACGCTGGAAATTCAATGACACTTTCACACACTTTTTTTACACCTAGGGGCACACTTTTTGTTGGTATTACTCATGTGTGTGTGTGTGTGTGTGTGTGTGTGTGTGTGTGTGTTTGTTTACATTCAGAGCTTCACCCGTGGCAGAAGCGTACGAAAAAGAAGGGACAAGTTGAAAGCTGAAGGACGAGCCCAGTCGGTTCCACGTGACGAGATGCTGCGGAATAAGGTATAAAGAAGAGGCCGTGTGTACGTACACTGTCAGGGTTACATTTCCCACAACCTCACGTCACATGACTTCCTTAATTGCTCTTGTGTCATCTTAGTCTTTGATTACAGACGTTCTATTCTATTCTATAATTATTATGGATTCATTAGTAAATTTGGGGTATATATCATACTCATATACGTGCAAACCTTTGTGGACACCTGACTGTGCATTTTAAACATCCCAGTCCACAATGAGTCCTTTTTTCAAATTTACTATTTAATACCCATTCTTCTGGGAAGATGTTCCACTAGATAATAAAGTCAGGTACTAATTGACGTACGTGAGATAAGAAGCCCCGGGGTGTCGTTTCCAATCCCAAAGGTGTTGAACCGGTTTTGAGTGCTGTAGCAGACCTTTGTGCACAGGGGCATTGTCATGCTGGAACAAGTTTGGGGTCCAAAGACGTCCGATACAATTGTGTGCCTCCAACTATGTGGTAACAGTTTGACGAAGAAGCACATATGGGTGGAAACGCCAGTACTTTTGGCCATATAATAACATAATCGCAAGGACAGTTCAAGGTTTGTACGATCGCTTAACGAGCAATGACTTTCCAGGGAAGCGTGTCTGCGGCGGAAGAAACTCCCAGCAGTGAGCTCTCTGCGCAGAAACACGGGGACTGTAGGAACGGGTCGCCCCGTGGCGCTCGGCAAAGGAAAAGCCGCGAGCGAAGTCGCAGCCGAGTCAAAGAACAGGTACACATTTCTTTGTTATATTATTAGTATTATACAGGGTATGTGGTATTAGTTAGATTTCCAATTTGAAGGTGGTAAGTTCAAATCCAAGCGCTATTGGGCCCTTGAGAAAGGCCCTTAACCCTCAGCTGTATAAAAGAGATAATTGTATCTGCCAATTGCTCTAAATGGTGAAATTGCACCCTCGTTTTTTTTTTTTTTCTCTGGTGTGCATTTCTGAAAAGCTTTGTTGGTTAATTGAGTTCTCATAGCATTTTGTTAGCTTAAACTACAATAGTCTGGGCATCTGACCTCTGACCCTTCTGGCACTTGCGTCACTGAGATTCTGAACGTTAACCGAAGCTCTTTAGCCGTACGTGTCGCCGCTACATAAAGTCGAAATTACGAGAATAAAGTCGAAATATTTTTGAGGGAAAAAAGTCGTAGCGGCGAAATTAAAGTGGTAATATTTTCAAGAAAGAAATCGCAGAACAGCGAGAAAATTAAAATGTACGCACAAAACTTTAAGCCAGAATTTAGCAATAAGGGAATTGATTTTGTTTTCTCAAGGAGCTATGACGACGATCAAAGATATCGACTCAAAACATTACGATTTTGATCTCGTCATCTTGGATTTTTTTTTACATTTTTTGAGCGTGCCACTAAAACGGCGTCATAAAGGCGGGAAGTATTTTATCATCGAAAATGAAACTAGTGGTCAAAATCTGTCATTTGGATAGTGATTGTACAAGTGTGTGTGTGTGTGTGTGTGTGTGTGTGTGAGATTACAGCCTTCCCTATCAGACCCTCTACTTAGCAAAGCAAACAAATGTAAAGAGCAGAGAACGAGGAGTAAAACGAGAGCGTCCCCTCCCCGAGCTGTTCCTCCTCCTCACAACTACAAGGCGTATCAGCTGTACACACTGTACAGGGACAAAGACGGCAAGGTCATGCAGGTAAAAAAAAAAGCAAATCACGTGTTTAATATGAATGTTTTCACTCAGCAACTTTAAACAAAATTGACAAAAAATGCAGTCAGTTTTTTTTCCTCCAACCAGACGGAAGGAATCCCCTACATCAATATGATTTTCTTAACTACGCATCCACTCATGCTGAATGTAAAGTGTGGTCCAGAGTCATTACGTTAAAATCCGACTTCCTGTTGGTCCCCAGGCTCCTCTGAACGGCTGCAGGTGTGAGCCGCTCATCAACAAGCTGGAGAACCAGTTGGAGGCCACAAAAGAGGAGATGAAGTCTGAGATCCACACGGTTCAGGAGCTTATGAACGACAAGCTGGGACAGCTGGACCGCAAGAACAAACACCAGGTACACATGGTATTTTGGTACCTCACTGTTTTGGCTTAATCGCGAAAAATCGAAAGTTATAGCGAACTGTTTTTTGAGTTTTATGTTGAAATAAGGAAATGTATGGGTAAAAATATTCTTGAATATACAATGAAGTACAAATATTGTGTTGAGTTTATTAATGAAAAAATATTATTGATTATAAAACAAAGTAAACGGATACCTAAAATACCGTACAGCGTTTCATACGTTTGCACGAAAAGAACGGATTTTTGGGTTGGCACGTAGCTACCGCGATAAACAGGGGACGACTGTGTTCTGAACGCAAACCTGTCTATAACACTGAGGAAATTCCCTGTGGTTGTCGCCGGTCTCAGATCAGAGCTCTGGATAAGATGACGTTAGAGAGAGTGTCGGCTGAAAAGACGGAGTGTTTGCGCCGCATCGACGAGAAGACAAAACAGGAGCGCCTGGAGGGAGAAAAGAGACAGGTAATGTTCACGTTACATAGAACAGAGCACTAAGCAGTACTGATCCGTGAATAGGGCTGCGGTAGAGTTCTGCACTCCAGGATTTCAGCTCCAGGTCTTTTTTTCAGAGCGGACGATCCTCGGTGTTTGCTTCTACCAAAAGCAATATTTCCTTGGCTTTCCTTCTGTCCCATATTTACTTTCTGATATATGAATAAAATAGATACGATAAATAGATCATATTGCTCTTTTTGGAGAAAACTTTGGAGATACTTCATTTGGGGATGTTTGAAATTTCTCTCACACACACACACACACACAGGCCTCGATAGTGAGTGAACTGAAGAACTGGTGCATGTCTAAGCTCCAAAGCATGGAGGCACGCCTGACAGCAGATGCACGCTGCGCCCCCCTGCGCCGCTCCTCGTCGTTAGACGGGTGTGTAACGTTGCGGGGTGACGCCGGGGGTCCGTCTGCCAGGAGCGCCCACTGTTTGGTACCCGGCGGCCCAGCTGAACCCGAGGAGGGTCAAGAAGGCGGCGAGAGAGGAGATGTGGAGAAGGAAGTAGTGGATAATCACTACTTAGTGGTTCAGATGGACAACTCTTCAGGCAGGTTTCGGGTTTCCTATTAATAACTGTCTTGGATCTTCTATTGCTATTGAAAGAATTTTCTAATCTAGAATTTACAGCTTCTAGTGTTTTTGTCGCCATATTTAATATCTTGTAGGGGTTTGTGTCTTAAAATACTTAATACATATGCAGGATGCGCACTTCCTAGAGGTCATTGTTTTGACATACCGAGCTAGAATTGCTGCTTCTCTTGCCTTATTTAACCATTTTATGATCCGGTATAGTATATTCTATATTTGTTATGCTTTAGTATCATAATGAGGAAGCTGTAAATACTGAAGCTTAAGCTATAATACCATATAAATACCATATGGATACCGATATTTCATGTACAGCTGAATCTAAAGCAGAACCTCAATTGTCTGCCTTCTTTTCTAAGACGGAAAACAGAACATCCAAGAGACATCCTGCCCTGTGGACAAATCAGCCCCACCATCTCCTCTTGTAGTTCGACCAAAAGAGCGCACTCTGCTCTCTGCTGACCCCCCCAGGCCAGACAAAGATTTACAAAAGGCGTCGATCCAGGCCTCAGGTCGATCCAGCAGTCTCTCTCCGGCCACAGAGCGCCGAAGCAGTGGTCAAAAAAACCAGGACCGGGGTCTCAAGCAAAGCAAACGCAGTCCCCCTAAAAAGCATTCTGAAGTGAGGAACAAAAACCGAGAGCAGCGGGACGACGTGCGCGCTCTGGAGGTGACGCAGTGCTTCTTCGAGGCGGTGTCGACACAGATGGAGCGCTGGTACGAGCGCAAGATCCAGGATGTGAGCTGGCAGGCGGAGCAGCAAGCACGGGCCGATCGCGCCACTTTACTAGAAAGGATCAGCTGCCTGGAAGACGAACTGAGGCTCCTCAGAACCAGCAGACAGGAGGACAGCTAGCACAAAAAAGGAGCGGCTTGATTTATATGAAGAAGGCGTTTTGAGGGATGTGGATGCCTCCACCACCTTGCTTCACCATAGGGTTTTTACTCCCCCCCCCCCCCCCCATGAACTTTGACACATTCTGTTCCAAGCACTGAAGATCAAAGAAAATGGTATGAAACTTTAAATTCGGGTCTATTGGTCTGACCAGAATGAACATTTTTGGCCTACAAAATGCCAAAACCCCAGCACCAATCACCATCACCCAGTGAAACATGGTGGTGGAAGCATACTGTAATTAGCCAAGGCTTCTTGGTTGTTTTGCATTTTGGATGTTGATTACGTACACTAAACGGACAAAGGTTTGTGGATACCTGACTAAGATCATTTTAAACATTCCACACCGAGTTCACCGAGCTCTTATAATAAGCTCCACTCTTTTGGGAAGATGTTCCTAAAGATTGTTTAAGGCCTGGGGTGAAGTCACCATTCTTTTCATTGCAAAGATGTTCAATATCGCACATCTGTCTGGGAAAGTCAGGTGTCCTGATTCTCTATATGGTTTATTTTATTAAAGATTTCCTCACAAGCTCAGAGACCGTCCACACTGAGCAGACTTAGATGTTGATAAAAGTACTGTTTACATCTAGAAAAAGGCAAACACTAGCTGTCAATGGAACGTATAAAAGTTTGTCCTGCGTGTTTAGAAGCTAATAAGTTGTATAAGCTATTTAGACTTTTTCATTTCTTTCAAAGTAAATGTGTGTTCTTATATATTTACACTACACACTGCTGCCTGTGTCTCATACTGTTCATCATTGCCAGTTTTTGGTGCCAGTATGGAGTTAAAATGATCGATTCTCCAGTTTAAACCTGTATACCTTTATGTCAGAAATGTTTCTTCTATGCAGGCAGAGAAGACAAATACGTTTACTCCAAACAATAAACTGGCTTTGAATGTCTTGTTTTTCACACGGAGCCATCGAGGACATTCTGATTTCTACTGTTTTTATACATATTTATAAATTTTTTTTTTTTTTTTTTTTTTTTACACACATTATCTGTCTCTTTTTGTCTGCATTCCCATTCAAACTGCTGTTCGTACACTAATACAGACACATTTTTGGACACCTGTTTGTGTGCCAAGTCGATGGAGACCCAGTGGATCAGGATTTCACCTCCTGAAAAAAGACTGAAGGAAGAAAACACAAAGGAAAAACCCGACATCTGCTTAAAACAACCCCAATTTCGAAAAAGTTTAGACATTGTGTATAATGTAAATGAAAACAGAATGCAATGATTTATCCATATTCTATTCACAATAAATCAACAGCATATCAAATGTTAAAAAATATACACCATTTAAAGTATAATGTCAAAAAAAATTGGCCATGGTTACCACTGTAGAGCTGCTCAACAGTTCTGGGTGTCCTTTGTTGTGTTTTTCGTTTTATGATTCGCCAAAGGTTTTTAAATAGTAAAAGGTCTAGACTACAGACAGGGCAGTTCAGCTCCCAGACTCGTCCACTACAAAGTTATGCTGTTGTAATAGATGCAGTATGCAGTCTTACTCAAATATGCAAAGCCTTACCTTAAAAAAAAAAGGATTTTCTAAATAGAAGCATTTGTTGCTCTAAAACCTGTATATACAATTCAGCATTGATGGAGCCTTTCCAAATGTGCAAGCTGCCCATTCCATGTTCACTAATTCATTTACATACTATCAGAGATGCCGATTTTTGAACTGGTCCCTTTCCTCTTTAGTCCGGAGGACAAGGTGTCCATAGTTTCCAAAAAGAAATCGATTTGTATGGCAGCAGGGCAGTTTTCCACTTTGCCTCAGTACATTTTAAATGAGCTTTGGCCTTAGAGAGGATGATGTTTCATGTTTCTGGGTCATGTTCACGCATGCCTTTAGAGGTTTGGAGATTTAACCTGCATTTGTGGATGACATGGCAAACTGTGTTCACACACAATGATTTCTGGAGGTGTTAGAGAGCACATGTAGTGATTTCCATTACAGAATAATGACTTTTAAATGCGGTGCCGTCTGAGGGCCCGAAGATCACAAGCATCCAGTATTGATTTTCGCACTTGTGTACAGGGATTTCTCCAGATTTTTGTAAATTTTGATATTACGTTTTGAGCTATTGAACTGTTTTGTTTTAAACATTACTCTGAAATTGACAATCTGTAGACAGTCTTTCACAGATTGGTGAAGCTCTGCCCATCTTTACTCCTGAGAACTTTTATTGCAGCCATCAAATTCAACATTTGATATGTTTTCTATGTTCTATTGTGAATAAAATATGGGTTTACAAAATTTACAAATCATTGAAATCTGGTTTTTATTGACATTTTACTCTGCGTCGCAACTCGGACTGGAATCGGGGTTGTATTGTTTATTACTTTACAAATGCTTATGATGACAAATATTGAAATTCGAACCTCTCGTCTCACGTTCGATAAACCAAATCAAATGAATTGACGCTCACAATTATTTCAGAGAAGCCTGGACCCCAGTGTCTGATGTGAAATCTACATTTGAATGCCATTTCTGTGTGCTTGTGTTCAATAAATATGATTTTACAGTGTATTGTGTGTGTCGTGATGGAACAGGTTTGGGTCTCCATGCTACTTCATCAAAAGCCATCCTTTATAATGATACACCAATCAGGGGTAATATGAGATTATGGGAACCCTGGTTGGTCTACGCAGCCCCATACGCACCAAACTGCGATGCACTGTGTATTCTGACACCTTTCTGTTAGAACCAGCATTAACTTCTTCAGCGATTTGAGCTACAGTTGCTTGTCTGTTGGATTCCACCACACGGACCAGCCTTCGCTCCCCATGCGCATCAATGAGCCTCGGCCGCCCGTGACCCTGTCGCCGGTTCACCACCGTTCCTTCCTTGGACCACTTTTGAAAGATACTGACCACTGCAGACCGGGAACATCCTACAAGAGCTGCAGTTTTGGAGATGCTCTGCCCCAGACGTCTAGCCATCACAATTTGACCCTTGTCGAACTCGCTCAAATCCTTACGCTTGCCCATTTTTCCTGCTTCTAACACCTCAAAATTTTTACTTGCTGCCTAGTAAATATATTCACCTGCTAACAGGTGCCATGATGAAGATATGATTAGTGTTATTCACCAGTAAGTGGTCAGAAAGTTATGTCTGATCAGTGTACGTGGAGGAGAAACATATGGCTGGAGATGTCGGGGGTCCCAATACTTTTGTCCGTATATCAGGAAATATAGATGGAGAAAACAAATGCTGCAGTCCGGGACACTCGATGTTTCCAGTCGCCAGAGTTGTTCACCTTCCAGCCAGAGCGAGGGATCTCTTAAGCTCCTCGAGGTGATTGTTGGCCTGCGTGATCATCATTCGGACGGCATCCTACAGGACGGAGTAACGATGCTGATTAACACGTTAAACACTGAACAGACGCCACTTATTCCAAAGGACATACAATGATCTCATTTGTACAGCAGTTCAGGGTTAAGGGCCTCGCTCAAGGGACCGATTCAAGACCAAATCAAACATCTCAACCACTGTGGACTGGAAGATCTTGAATGGACTGCAATCTGATTTCAGGTGGAATTAATATTTTTTTTAAACTCACACACACACACACACACACACACACACACACACACCACTGTGTGTTACTGAACCTGAACTCAACACACACTCAATTCTTATCTCAAATTCATTCCACCACCATATAATATTTATATTTAATTATATAATGTTTACATGCTGTATTGCACAACATTGTGTTGTGTTATGCAGCTCTGTGTTTTTTCTAATTTGAGAAATAGAATCGTTGAAACTGGGCTGAACCTGAACATGAACATGAAAACGACCCCAAACACACCACCAAGATGACCACTGCGTGCTGAAGGTGATAGAGTGGCCACATATGTCTCCAGACTTGAACCCTATTGAGCACCGGTTAGGATCCGAAGTTGGAGAAGCACCATGTATCCAACAGCAGCTTTGTGATGTCATTATGGAGGAGTGGAAGAGGATCCCAGCAACAACCTGTGCAGCTCTGGTGAATTCCACACCCAGGAGGATTAAGGCTACATAACAATGGTGCTCATACAAAATTTTGTGAGATAGTGTACAGCGTCCCAGCTCTAAATGATTCTGCAGTTACTCTCTTAAGATCACGTTATTCCATCTGAACCTCACTGAGACCTTCTAGACACCTTTAGATCTGCTGCTACTGATCATGATGGATAAATGTTTGGATAAATGGATGTTCACCTGATTTGTGGCCTCCTTGTTCCTCTTGAACTCCTCTCTTGCCCAGTCCTTCAAATATTTCTGATCTGCTTCATCGGGGACTTGTCTGATTGTCCTCAATAAATTACGGTACAGACCCAATACTTTCTGTCTCTGCAAAAACTACAAAAATAATAATAAATAAAGAAACCATTTAGGCAACAACTAGAATAACAATAACAACGTATTTATCTATAAATAATAAATGCAATAAAATTATGATTGTATTATTTGTGAATCTAACCTGTTTGAGGTTCAGGGTGACAGGAGGTAATCTTGAAACCGACATTTCAATCACATGCTGACAGACACAATGAAGGATAACCGATCAGCGCGACGGCTTGTTACTGCCACCTCGTGGACTGGAGCGGCGTTTACATGCATTTCCTACAATGTGGACAAAACTCATTATTATTCATAATTAGGCGCCTCTGATTGGTCGGTGGTTTGAGAAATATGGTGAAAACAATGTTACAGATTTTCGCATGAAAATTAATTTTAAAATTATATTAATTAACTAATTATTTATGTTAATACAAATTAATATGATTATTAAATGTAATATTTTTTTATTGCGTATTTGATTATTGGTATGGCGAATGTGCTAAAATGTGCTGAAATGAAATCCAAATTAACAAATCCAACCAATTAATATATGTAAAAATGTATATAATATTTAATATAAACATTTAACATAATTATTTACAATTATTACATTACTTTAATATATTAATGTATACTAATATGGTGTCACAATTTTTGTATTGATTATTCTAACAATTTTATGGCGAATGTGCTAAAATTAGATGCTATTTTTTTCAGGAAATGTTCATATTTATCAATCTATTTAAATATATCAGGCAAAACTACATTTCATATACAATATTATTTGTTAATAAATGTTAAATAAATGAAGAAATATTTGAGAATTGGTCCAAAACCGAAATCTATCTTATTAGACTATTTTTTAAATGCATATTAAATTATATTTATTATATTTCATTATATAAATCGACCCGTCATGTTATTTTCAGAAAAATCGGTGTATTCACGCTTCAATATAAAACGACAGGAAAAAAAGTTTTACTGGCCAATCAGGTAACGCTCCTTTAAATATTAACAAACCCCTCCCACTCGCTCTTTATTTTTCTTCGTTGCTTTCATCGTTGCTGCTTCTTCTTCTTCAAGCTGCTCATAGATAGTGTCATGTATTACCACCACCTAGTGGACAGGTGGGTCTCTTACATATTTGGTTTTACTCGCTACTTTTGGTTTTCTACATTAAATGGAACGAGCTCACTGCTGCCGTCTGCCGGACTGGAAGAAAACAGCTGACTATTTAATCTAAACTAAGGATGTAGAAGAATGTTTTCAGCCAAATTTATTTAAAATCAGTTTTGCCCACCACATCTTTTTATATGTCAGCTAATTCAAAACATATATATATATGAATGAGCAAATTCTATGTAATGAAGAGAATTGTGCTCATTCATAAGAGAAAAGTATTTTGCTATGATCTATTTGACTGTGTGTTTGATTTAAAGCGTAGAAAATAATCATATTTTCATAGAAATAAGTATGGGATAAGTTATTGTTCATGCTTTAAGAGCCAACACATGGTAAAGATTCTTTGGCTACACATACACCAGGACATGTATGGAATTTGGTAACAACTACTTTCGGCTGCCATTAGGGGGCGCCACAGCCGTCTCCATACCCCCTGTCCTCTACATCTGCCTCTTTCAACCCAACTACCTGCATGTCTTCCCTCACCACATTCATAAACCTCCTTGGTCTTCCTCTTTTCCTCTTTCCTGGTGTCTCCATCCTCAGCATTCTCCTACTGATATACCCCATGTCCCTCCTCTGCACATGTCCAAACCATCTCAAGCCCTCGCTTTGTCTCCAAAACGTCCTACATGCGCTGTCCCTCTTTAATAAACTAATTTCTAATCCTGTCCATCCTCGTCACTCCCAATGAACATCTCAACATCTTCAGCTCTGCTACCTCCGGCTCCACCTCCTGTCTTTTACTCAATGCCACTGTCTTCAGGAGGGTTTATACGAGTGCATTACTGGATTATCGAGTGGTGTTTGCAAACGGTACTTTGCTTTGATACTTCATTATTAAACCCTTTAAGACATCTGGGGAAATTATTCTAAACTGAGCAAGAAAATCCCACAACATTTAATTAGTTAGAGGAACTTGAATCCAAAGCAAATGGTAAATAATCGAAAACAGTTTAATGGTCATGAGGTTGAGGACACAACAGCAGTCCTGGGATTTGAACCTAAAACATTGTGGTCTGTAGTGTAAAGCCATGGTCACTATTTAAAGTAGCTATAACAAGTGGGTTCTGAATCAGACACACCATCCAGTGTTCCTGGGGATCCAGAAACCAAACCAGCACTATGAAAATATGCTTTACATGGGTTTGGAATGAAATATCTCCTGATGAATTGGAATGCCCTCGTGGCCCAGTGAGCACAAACCTTCACAAAATCTAGTGGAGCATCTTCCCAGAAGACTGGAGGTTATTATAAAAGTTATACAGAATGACTGTGGTGATGTTTTTCAGGTGGAATCTTAGTGCTGGTTGTGTTCTGGTTTGTTAGAAGCCAATATTGCATATGTGGAATGATTTTTTTTCAGATTTCCAACCTTGAAAAACCTCTCGTGTGCATGAGCGAAGCTAAAAAAAACAACTGGAGTGAGAGGAAGGGAACTTGCCCCATCGGATTTATTTCCTACACCAACAAGAGAAATGTACAAAAAAATGTACACTACATAATTTATAAATACATTCGAGTGTATAAATTAGAAAATGCACAAAATAAAGGCTAATTCGCACGACGCGCTACGATTCGTCTAGCTGTCAGTTCTGATGACTAAAGATGCTACTTCCCCCTCGTGTAAAGAGTCTAAAAGGAAAAAGGTGCGGTGATAGAAAAAGAGAACGATTCCACCTATCCCTGAAGAGGACTGGACCAGCATTGAGAAAGAGATCCACTCGATCGTAAATTAACGAGACGTTGGCGACGTAGGCGCGGGTTGAGCTCGTCTTTTTTCCCCCGCTGGAGCGAGTCCTTGGTTTGCACGAGGGTTTTAATAAATTAAGGCTTTGAATGGCGTCGGAAAGACGCGATTCTGTCGATCCTCGTTTGTTCGGACGGCACCGGTCGAAGTGCGACTCGAAATAAATTAGAACGCGACTACAGCCTTGAGATCGTACCTCAACAAACAGGTGGGAGGCTGAACACACACACACACACACACACACACACACACACACACACACACACACACTTAATTAATCATCTAAATATGATCCAGTCAATATATACACTGTTAAAAATTCTGTACACACACACACACACACACAGAGTTCCCACCAGACCCCCATCCCTGCTCTGACATACAATAGTGTTGTTTTCCTTGTAGTGTAAATAAAAATGCTAAACGTATACAAGGCCCCGCCCCTGTCCATGGGTTTGTCTCTGAGGCTCCTCCCCCTCTTCCTCGCTGTACTCCTCGTATTCGATGGGCTTGGGGCAGCTGTACGGGTGGCCGTTGTCGTCGAAGAAGCGGCGGAAGGTGAATTCGTAGAACGCGTGCTCCGGGTGCTTGCCGTTCCTAAACCAGGCGCTCAGCGTGTCGTTGTGGTTGCCGTCGTCGCTCCACAGCTTGTCAGGGTCCACGGGGTCGAAGTTGGACGTGTCGGTGCAGTGGGCGATCTTGGGCACGTGGGGCGGCGGGTGCGGCTGCTGCCGCATGTCCACGCTAAAGTCTACGCTCCGGAAAAAGGCGTGCGCTTTGATCTCGTCCGCACCGTTCTTGCCCAGACGATCTTCGGGACCGCGGCACAGCTTCACGATCAGGTCGGACGCCTCGGCGCTCAGCTTGGCCTGAGGGGGAATGTGCAACGTCGTCTGCCAGTTTATCACCTTGGACAGCAAGAGACAGAGCGAGAAACGTGAACAAAGTATAAAATGTTAGGGTTCCTGGGCTCGTAGTTCATATTTGGATTGCAGAGTTTGTTCTCTAAACCTTCAAAGTACCCAAGATCACAATTCAATAAGCTCAAGCATGCTCAGAAATTAGCTCACATAATGTATTCCATCTGTCAGTAAAAGCATCTGTTTTATGGCTCATTAGCTACAAATTAGAGGTCGACCGAATAATCGGTTTTGTCGATTAATTGGCAACGATAATTGTTTACTGGAACTACAGCAAAAATTCATAGAGTTCGTTTTTTTCCGGATTGTGTCCATTAAGAAGGTCTTGTTAAAACAGCGGCCTCTAGAGGCGAATCACTGATGCTGCATGCTGCTTGTTTATATGAGCCTGCATGCTGCACAGAGAGCACTGTATTATATTTATTATTTATAACTTATTAATTATAGAATTATTACATTTCAATTTTCAGCATATTTTCATAAATCAGTACTGTATTTTTTTGTAATATCGGAATTATATTTTTGTAGCTATCGGTAAAATCCACCGTCAGTCGACACCTCGAGTACAAACACTTACGCAAGATACTTAATGTCTACAAAGATACATTTCAAAAGAGATTTTACTGGAACAAGATTTTTCGTTCCTGGACATCAGAGAATCTCTCCTCACCTTCATTTGAGTCTCCAGAGGAGTCGTAGCCAGGAACGGAGGCTGACCAACCAACATCTCGTACAGAATCACGCCCACGCTCCACCAGTCACATAGCTGCGTGTAGCCTGCCGTGACACACACACACACACACACACACACACACACACCTTAATCTAACAGTATCGTGGCAAGAGTTTTGTGTAGGGTTTATAGTGTTTGTGTAACCGTGTGTGTGTGTGTGTGTGTGTGTGCGCCCAGACAGCACGTGTACCTGTGCGCAAGAGCACCTCCGGGGCGATGTAGTTTGGCGTGCCTACTAAGGAGTGTGCCAGGCAGCGCTGGTGCTGTCTCGCTGCCCGTCTCTCCAGCGGTTTGAGTCGATCACCACAGCGGCAGTTTGACGGGTCCTCCCACTCCATACTGAAATCCATACTGTCCTGCCTCACGTGATCACCTGAGAGAGAGCGAGAACGTGATTACATATGTGAATTGTTATACTCTTCTCTCACCAACTGGCTGCTTTTGGCAAGTCGTATTCATCTAGGTGGACGTTTAAATTTGGTCAGAATTTACACTTAATGTAAATAGAGCTGATTTATCAGAATCGGCACCGATAGTTGAGTGCTGAAACTAGGGTTCCATACCGATAGTTTTTCCGGGTTGTGTCTTTTGCTGGAGCAGCTGAGATCATCATATAGTCATTATACAGTACTAGAGCGGCCTCTAGAGGCGAATCTAGGTGCTGCGTGCTGTTTTTTTAAAGTATCTGGTTTTTTTATTGTAATAAATTTCAGTACTTTATTAGTGTTCCCTTTTTTTTAATGCAGTATTCATTTGAAAAATGATCGGTTGATTGATCGGTTGTCTACATCAAAGCAAAGTATGGTAAAGAATCGTTACAAGTTTACAAGCTTTTTTGGACCGTTTCTGGTGCAAAATGAGCTGATATTTTTAGAATCTTCGGATCTTTTGCTAATTTTCACACAATACAGTTTCTTCAAGTTAAATAAAATGGTGTGAAAAATAAGAACAGTTGTTTGACAGTAGATTAAACATCCACCCTGTACCACCATGATGAGCAGAACATGTCAGCATGCGCATCACCTATCTGCATTCTTTTAATATTGTGCTGTGGTCACATGGTTGATGTGATAAAAGAAATAAATAAGCAGGTGTATAAATGTTCCTATTAGAGCTTCCCTCTCATCTTACCGCTCTGGTAATACTTGGAGTCGTGGGTCCAACGGAAACCGGTGCACAAGCCAAAATCTGTGAGCTTGATGTGGCCGTCTTGGTCGATCAGGATGTTGTCTGGCTTGATGTCGCGGTGGATGAAGCCCATCTTGTGCACGCTCTCGACAGCGCACGTCAGCTCGGCGATGTAGAAATGGGTTAGCTCCTCGCTGAAGACGCCTAGCCGGATGAGCAAACTCATCATATCACCGCCAGGGATGTAGTCCATGACGAAGTACAGATTGTCCTTGTCCTGGAAAGAGTAGTAAAGCCGCACCACCCACTCGTTGTCCGCCTCGGCCAAGATGTCCCGCTCAGCCTTGACGTGCGCCACTTGGTTCCTGAGGAGCACGTCCTTCTTGCGCAGCGTCTTCATGGCGTACAGGGCGCTCGTGTCCACCTTGCGTGCCAGGCATACTTCCCCGAACGCTCCCACGCCAAGCGTCTTGATCTTCTCAAACATGGATTTGTCCATTTTGGCACGCTTCAGTCTGATGTAGTTGGATTCTTTCTGCGACAGCATCATGCGCATTTGCTCTTGGGCATCCTCCGACAAACCGACCTGCAGGTTTGACACGAGTATATCAGTTACACAAAAAAGTATGAACATTCACCCAAACGAAACAATGGTTTATAAAAAGCACACACCATGTTGAAAACTGCATTTTGAGTTCATTAATATATGCAGGTAATCCATCTATCAGACAAACACCTCAAATTAGGGTTGCAAAATGTTTAAGAATGGAAACTTTCCATTGGAATTAATGAGAATAAACTGAAAATTTACAACATCGCAGGTGAGCCTACAATAGGGAACTTAAATGCAGTTGGAAAAAATCTTAATTTAACATAATTTGGGTTCAAACAACCAGACTAAATGACTAAGTTCCCATAGAAAGTTTCCAGAAATTAACCCTAACCCTCAAACACGCAGAATTTTTGTTTTTAGCAAAAGAACCCCCCCCCCCAGAAAAAATTAAATAAAAAATTATTAAAGCATCAGCTAATCACATTCCACTGACGCAAAGCATGCAGTCAAAAGGTGTTGAGTCAAAAAACGTTTGCATGCTTTAAATCTACAGAACCTTACTTCTTCGGCCGTCTGTGTAGATTATTTAGCTGGCAGGAGAAAGTGTTACCGCAAAACCAGCTGAATTAGAGTGGAAAAGCAGGAAAAAGGAAAAACAGGGCTAGAAGTAAAGAACAAACACCAGGAGATTGGAGTCATTTAGAGCAGGACTGGAAAAGAGAAGCTTTAAGAAGATGGAAGAATAAGAGTGAGAAATGGTATGAAGGTAATGTGAGAGGTTCTAACCCGCTGCATCTCGCTCTCCAGTTGCTTTCTGCGTCGCAGCCTTTGCTGGTGGTTCTTCAGAATGTTCTCCACGTGCTGCTCCATGTAGAACTTGAAGGCCTGTGGTGAGTAAAGCTGCACCCTTCCCTCCCCTCGCCGCTCCTCGTCCCGCTTGTTCTTCCGCACGGGCACGGGCGACGTGGTGATCTGCTTCTTTTCCCGCTCAGCGCTGCCCGGGACAATCTCTGAGCTGTCGGCGCGATCACCGGAGCAAGTGCTGGAATTGTCCGCGTCATCGTCAGCAACCTCGTCGTCCTTGGCGTACGCCAGGCACGAAGCTGGTGCCTGCTGTTGCAGGAGATGCTTGGGATATGGAGGCGGGGGGCCCTGGTAGCTGGGGACCTCCGAGACCGGCATCTGGGACACCGCTGGTGCGGGCACGGACGATTCCTGATATGGAGAAGGTGGAGGTGGTGGTTGTTGTGATTGTTGAAGCCAGGGTGGGTGCGTTGGCGCCACAGCGGTGTGCAGCTCAGGCTTGGGGACGCGTGTGCTCTTGACTGGCTGCAAGACGGGTGCCTGTGTGATGGCTGTGACGGTGGTAGCAGAAGGCTGAGAACTGGCTGCCGGCGAACGTGGTGCGGCGTTGGCGAACGAATTAGAGCGTACGGGCATGTTGTGAGGCCAAGATGGAGGAGGAATATCTTGATTGCTGCCATTTCCAGAAGGCGGCGGCTGCTGGGCTGAAGGTCGAGACTGGGCCAGGACCCCCAGGTTATACATCTCCAGGTTGTGACTGTTCCGATTGGGTGCCTGCATCTGCTGCGCCGTAGGACTCACCTGAGACAGAGGGTATGGCGGAGGAGGGGGAGGCTGCCTTGAGCTTCCCACCATGCCCATGCCATGTCCATAGTCCACCTGCGCAGAGCCATTCTGGGGCCAGGAGGGCGGGTAGTTAAACTTATTTCCCCCGGATCCCTGCATTATAATGGGCTGGCGCCCCATGGGCACTGGACTGATGCCCCTCTGTGCCTGGGCTGGAGGGTTCGAATAACTCTCGGCCCATGGCCCCTGCGGAATGGGCGAGATACGGGGTGTGAGGTAGTCCAAGTTCCCAGAATAGCGTTTGGTGGCAGGGTTTGAATCCCATGAAGAAGGTGAAGGATTCACCCGCTGACCACTGGCTGCATGACCCTGGGGATAGGTTGAAGGTCGAGGCAGGTCAGGTTGAGGGCTGGGACTGTTAGAGCGGTATAGACCACTGTGACGCTGAGGGGCCAGAGACTCCTTGGAGCCCTTCCAGCTCGGCCTGCGCAGAACTGGCTGCTGAATGTGTGAGGGACCTGCACAGGCAACACAAAGCAAAAAGTCACTTTAGCACCATATTTATACAGATACAGAAGTGAATTGAATAAAAAGCAGACTGCACCCACCAGGTGCTTTGATGGCTGTGTTAGTTGTCCGTGCTGCTACAGCTCCCATCGGGTCCCTACCCGGGTCCTGGTAGCTCATCTTACTGATGTACTCCACAGCTGCACCCAAGCTACGATTGTTAGTCTGCTTCAGCGCCCAGATCACCATCTCCTAAACACACACATTCATTTGGGAAATCGGACACTGTAAGAAATGTCTAGACCCTGTCCAGGCTTGGTGCCGAGATCCGTGGCTCGTAATCTTCATGATTCCATACTGCTCCGTCTTATACACAGGTTTTAAATCTATATTCATTTTAAACTATATTATTATTTCGTTTGTGACGAAAATAATGGCCTGGGAAAACCCCAACTTTCTGCGTAAACGTGTAGGAAAGCGAAAATATTTTTCATCAAAACTTTTCACTAAAAAAAAATAAATAAAAAAAAAAAGAAGAAGAAAAAGAAACCGCAAAACAGAAAGAATGAGGAAGGGAGTATGTGGAAGTTGCAAACAAACAAGCGCTGAGATTCTCCGAGCCCTGTGCTACGACTAAAACTCGTTCGTCCACATACCGATGCCGTCATACCAAAAGTATGTCGAACGATCACCTGACGAGGGAAATGTTCTTCTCCTGGTTGGCGTGTGTTCACATACACAATAACAAAATAAAAAAAAAATATATACATCCACACTTGCGATATCGTACCTCTTCAAACCCTGCAGCCAACAGCTCCTGCAGCATTTGAACGTTGACCTCGGGGGCTTGTCCTGGAGGAGCGGGCCCGGTTACGTAAGAGTAGGGCAAGAGCGACTCGCGGATCTCCTGCAAGGCTTTGTGGTAGTGGTTCTTGTGGTTCGTGCTGCGCCCTTGCGCCTCCACCTTGAGAGCATCCGAGGGCCGTGACAGCGATATGTTGCGTAGGCTTTCTCGGATCTCGTGCAGCATCATCTGCTGAGCGTTGCCGCTGTAGTTGCTCGCCGGAAACGTCTTTGGCCTCATTTGCCTGGATCCTTCGGGTCTCTCGCTTCTCTTCATGAAAGACACATGTAGTGAGCCGGCCGACGATGGGAACGGATCTGGGTTGACTCAAGTGGGAGGGGTTGCAACAACTTGATTCACCTGTATGGGGAAAAATGTACAATGTGTGGATTTGAAAATTAGGAAAATACCAAATCATGTCCATTCTTTCAGTTTATATATACAAAAAAAATTCACCAGGGTTTTGCACTGCCAATGCATTATAACCCAGTTATAACATTGGAAAGGGTTTCCTTAATGACACAATCTATTAAAGCTTAAAATCGAATCATAACTTCACAATGAATGAAATGTTGTGATTTTACATCCATTACAATGTCATCTAGCTCTACCACGGCCTAGCTTATCTCTCGCTACATAGCCTAGAGCTACGTTGTTAGCAGGCTAGTCTCCTCATATCGATTCATTGAGTGAACTAACTTCAAAGAATCGTACTAACCGAATTAAATGCGTTCCTCACACATTTCTAAGAGATGTAAAGAAAATATCGCCAATAGGTCTCTTAGGGCCTAGCTAGCAAACACACACATGCTAATTTAGATTAGCATGAAACCATCGAAACTGGCGGTACGTAAACCAGGAGCTAAAACACTTACCCTCGGCTACAGAATATCCATTTAGTTTGAGACCATCATAATTAACTCGTATATATTTCTCCCTCTCGAAATTGTTTTCACAGAAATATTAGCAATCTTTTTTTTTTCGCCTCTTTTCTATTGACACTGTCGCCTTGGAGTTCCGCCGGTGTCTGTCAATAGGACAGTGAGAATACCCGGATGTAGGCGCACTTTACTCGCATTCCCATCATGCTTTTCGCCTTTAGGGAGACTCCTGAATATGCATTTATTTTCTTTAAAAAATAATCAATGATGCTTTTCAGTAAACTGGATATAAATATGACACACCAAAAACAAGATTGAATCAAAAGATTTTTTTAATCGAAGTGCTTTACACACACATATACACACACACAAAAACACACACAAAAAAAAAACAGGTGTAACCCAAAGGTCAGACATGAACACGTCTGTGGACGTAAACAGCCTCCCCGTCGGTCCCACACACTAAACACTGCCCGAGCACATCCAGGCTGTTGACCGAGAGCGTCTGGCTGGGGAGCATGTGTGTGGTCTCCAGTTTGCCTTTGCTGGAGTCCCCGTTGAGCCAGGCGCTGATGAGGGACTGGTTTCCACCTGCGGGAGCCGTGGCACTGCGGGACATCATGCTGCTGTTGCGTCCTGATCAAGAGAAAGAGGAAAAATGTCAATAAAAATATCTCACAGAGGTGAAACGAACAAACCGGGGAGAAAAAAGCCTGACGATGGAAGTTCTGATGTGAAGTTCTGATGTGACAAGTCAGAATGCTTCCAAACACATTTTTCCATACGTTTTTCCAAACATCCAGACTTCCCTAAAGATTTAAGACCATATTTAAAGAATGATGTAAAATTCCAACATGTTACGTTACAACCTTTGATGTATATCAAAGTCAGAATCTCTAATGTCTTTGATCTTTTATATTAGCAAATAATTGACAATGTTGCAGCACATACAAATTAACACAAAACCTGCAACTCTAAACCTGTGCAATGTTAATCATTTATAAACATTTTGGCCATGTTCACACTGATACGTTTTAGTTTTGAAAACACACATTTTGGTTTTCGTCCACACCGAGAGAGTTTTTAGTCAAGGCAAACCTAGCTTTTTGAAAACATTCCCCAAAGTTGGGAATTTCGGATAGGCTTTAGGAATTTTTAGTTACCATTTCCCAATTTTAATTCAATGGTGCGATGTTTCAAAGAGCCAGAAAGTAAATAAACGGCAATGCGGTTCGAAGCATCTTACGTTTTGCTTATGAGAAGTACAGGGACGTGAGCTCTTTTTTTTTTATTTTTTTTTTTTAGATGTTTGAGTTTTGATGATTTAAAATGATTGCAAACGAAAGTGTGGACATGGATCGTTTTAAGACAAAAATGTTAGTGTAGACGTAACTTTTTGTTTTATTTTATATTATTGAAAAAAATTAATAGGGCAATAATTTGGAAACACAAATATTTTTCAATATTTAGTGTTCCTTTTTCCGTACTAATCCAGACCTAGAAATCACTCGTACTCAAATCCCGAAATGTGTAGGAACCCTGAAAATGGAAAGTAAATAAACAGAATATAAATCCAGATCGATTCACCCTTTGGCTGCAAAATACCATTATTTCTTAAAGCTTGCACACTTTTTGAAGAAATTTCAAACTTGGAAGACCAACCACAGATCTTCTCCAGGTGTATGCTGCCTCAAATCTTTGTCTCTTCATGTAAACCCAGATAGATCCGATGATGTTACAATCAGGGCTCTGCAAAGTAAACCTTTTACTCTGTTGATCTTCACCTTGAAGATACCTTCTTAAGGACATTGGCTGCATGTTTGGGGTTGTTGTCTGTATCGAATATTTCAGATTTTTAATCATTAGTCCGAAGCACCTGTGGTCATTTATCTGCACCCAATTCGTATGTTTTCTTGCATAGTTGAGTCACTTATCCTTTTCTCAATGTCAGAAGTCTCAATCCTTCCACAAACACCTCTTCTTGTTAAATGTCTTCAGACAGTAAATGAGTGTACCTGCATGATGTCTTTCATCTGCTGTATTAAGTTCTTCAACATTTCCTTCAGCTTCAAAATAGCTTGAACAACACATCCTGAAATCTGTGTCTGCTTTGAAATCTTTGCCTGGGACAGATATTGCTGATGCAGTAAAATTACCTTGTGTCGTGTTGCAATGCTCAGACAAGGTACAATTTAAAATTGATGATCATTAGCACCTGCTTGGTATAATTGGTCAATCATAGACTCGACCAAATGGTGGTCACACCAAATATTGATTAGGATTTAAACATAACAAAATTACACATATTTGTCCATCCTTCAGCTCGTCACATTTACAGTAACTGTATGAATGAAACCCCATACCCACAGTGAAGCATGGTGGTGTGAGCATCATTATAAAGATCTAAAAAAAGGACTGAGGAGTCGTTATACATCACTGAATAAACCAATAGTACAATCACTGTACTGGTGAACATTAGCCAAGACCAAAGGGGACAAAGATGAACGTTTTGGGTGAGACATGTGTAGAACCAAACAACATTGTGTGTAGAAATGTAAAGTGGAGATATACAATGGAAGTTGATCAAATAAAAACCAGGAGTGTCTGAAAGCTCCCCATTCCTTTGCCTGTAGGACCGGTACATGCCTTGTAGATCTTATTTATTAGTAAAAGCTTTAATAGTTTTTACCCTGCAGGAACAAGGGTGTGTCAGACCCCGAGGAAGTCTCCCAGTGGAGCAGAGAGCCGTCCTCCGAGCAGGTGAACAAGTGGTCTGGGTTTGTCGGGTGAAAACGCACCTCCCACACTACAGAAAAAAGGAAACAACAGCACCAAGTTACAGGGTTCCTCCCTGTAAATTGATCTCACACACTGAAAATGAGCGGTTGCAAAAAATTCAAAACAAGAACGGATCCCTGACGCACTTTCAGCGGAGTGAGCCTCCATGATGGAGAAGGGCATGTTGCCCTGCCTCACGTCCCAGATACACAGCATGCCGTCTTGGCCTCCGGTGGCTACTATATGCTGCTGGTTGGGGTGTCGGTCCACACAGTGCAAAGGAACCCTATCCCCGGTTCTGCACAGACAACAAGGGGTTACAATTAACAAAATACGACAAAATAATCCATAAACGACAAAATAATCCATAATCTCATGTTCCTATTTTCATAGCACTTTGAGGACCTAAATAGGTCTTTATTTCAATACTCAGTGCTTGAGTGCGTCTTACAGCGCGAGGATCTGAGCAGGGTCGCTGCCCTGCTTCCTGAAGTCCCAGAGTTTCAGCTGGCCGATGGAGTTCACCGTCAAGACCTCGGTCGTCCGCAGGAACGTCACGCCATGGATCGTGCTGTTGTCTGCATTTTCTGCGCACAAGATTTTAAAATATCAACAACAAAGGAAAAAAAAAAAGAACAAAAATATGAAGCATGAACACACGAAGAAAAACAGTATATTGAGATTTTAAAGCTGTGGACACGATACATTCAGTCTAGGAAAACACAGTAAAATCTGACCGATGGCTCGCACGATGCCCCTCTGATCTGCTTTGTAGAGGATGACTCTTCCGTCCTCGCCTACTGAAATCAGCTCCGGACTGTTACACGCCACTCCAGTACAGGGAGCGTTAGCACTCTGATAGCGGTGTGCCCGATCCCACACATGAGCCACAGATAGAGTCTGGAGTTGCACAGAAAACACACAAGCCATTCTTTTACCTACACATATTAAGTAAAGAATGAAACACTTGCTAATGTGTAGTTTATAGAAAAGTAATTAAAGTCTGGGTGGTTTAATGTGGCCTGGTACGACCCTCATGTTGATCATCCAAAGTGTTCTTTATTCTCCTTCTTTTTAAAAGGTTAAAAATATTAATACCTGGTTATCAGGATGGAGTTTGTAGACGGTCACTGCTCCGGTTGACGAGGCCGTTACAAGTCTGTCTTGATCCAAGAACTGAAATGGAATTAAAAACCAGATTAAACACACTGGAAAATCTGGCAAAGTTTTATCCCATCTTTACCAGCGACAAATCATTGAACAACGTTGTTCCTGGCAACCAATTACAGAGCACCATTGTTTCCAATGGCCTTTTCCTGAAATCACCATCGCTCCTGCAGCAAATCTTCCGAAACAACATCATTCCCAGTGGCCAATCCCCCAAATCGTTGTTATTCCCCAAGACCGATCCCCCAATCATCATCATCATTCCAGGCCACCACACACCTAAAACACCATAAAGCCCAATAACCTTTGCCAAAATCACCATCAATCCTGATGACCAATATCCCAAATCACCATCATTCCCGGCAACCAATCATTGAACACCATCATTCCAAGTAGCCAATCCTCCAAATCGCTATCATTCCCCAAGACCAATCCCCTAATCATCATCATCATCATCATCATCACCATCATCATCATTACCATCATTCCCAGCAACCAATCACAGAATCACCATGGTTCCTTGTGACCAATCATTGAACACCATTGATACTGACATCCATGCATGCAAATGTTTATGACAGGGCAGACATGTGACGTCACCTGGAGTCAATTTCGAGCCCGGGTTATGCACTTTCCCCTGAAGGCGCTCAAAAACCCACCTGAAGGTCAAGCACGTCCCCGGCGTGTTCACATTCACACAGAAGCTGCGGATCTCCTTCCAGTTCATCCTCCATGGTGAAGCCTGCAGGTTCTCCCACACCCCACACACACACTTTATTATTCTGAAACACAACAGACAGGGTGATTTAAAATCTTCTCCAACCGGAAGTCGCAGTCATCCCCTGCTCTCCACGTGTCTTTTTTTTTGGTTACCTCATTGTCCCACGAGCCCGTGGAGAAAACCTCAGGCTGCTGTAGTGAAGCTGCTGAAACTGGCCTCCATCGCGTCTTACTGATCTTCTGGGAAACATATTTAGCGTTAACGCACTCCATTTGCGCCGCCATGTCCATTGGGTTCCTGAGAGCGGATGTTTTTTTTTTTTTTTTTTTTCCCCGCCCATATTTCCGACGCACGCTTCTGACGATGTGATTGGACGCGAGTTTGCTCTCGCACTCAAATAGGACCAGAGAAGCGATAAAGGGCGGGAACAACGGCTGCAGGGCCTGAGGATGTGGGCGTGGTTTTATCTCACCGCACTGACTGGGTCTACTCACTACGGTGGCTCCATGGAGACAAAAAACTGCGGTTGGCGAATAAAAAATAAAACAAAGTACAGCACTGCTATGTTTACTTATGCGTTCCTATAAAATAGCAGTACTACAAAACATACCAAACTAACTAGGGCAATATATAAAATGCACATGTGCTCATTTATGTGCGTGTGTCAAAACAGTCCCTTGGCTTTAAATAGTCCTATGACTTGCAGAAAGACACTTACATAGTCTGGACCTGAGGGACTGTGTTGGGGGGTGCAAGAGAGAGAGAGTTGTTTGTTATGGTTGTGTGTAAGGTAAGATGTGCATAATGGGGGCAAAGGGAGACCCCGGTGATGTTTTTTTTGCTGTAGGCTCTTAAGATGCCAGGTTAGTTGATGAGAGGGTGTCCGAAAACCTTTGGCAAAATTGTCAGGAAAATTAAAAAAAATCCATCTTCTATACTGCACAATAGACGTCACGCGTGCTCACGGGCGCCTCCTGCTGGTAGCGCTCTGCACCGGCCCCCTTTTTATAGTCGGACCGCGGTTCGAGCGCACAATAAATCCCGATACGAACGCGCGAGAGGAGAGAGGGGGTCGGGGATATACAAAAAAAAAATATTATTATTATTATATTATATACATATAATATATTTAATAAATAAGTCACCGCAGAGCACTAGGTGTGTTGTTTTTTTTTTCAGCGTGCGCGCGCATGTCTGGTGACGTCGAGGCCCCGTCCGCGTGGGAAGTGGCGCGCGTGCTGGGCAGGACGTTGTGCGCAGGCGCGGGCCTCACCGCCGCTCTTTACCTGTTCCGCAGGGTGTGCTCGATCATGGCCTGGAAGTCAGGAGGAGCCAGCCAAGCGGAGCTCGTCAACAACCTCCGCAGTGAGTGTCGTTTCTTCTCTCGCTGTCTTATTTCGCGGGGAATAAACCCACCTCGTTTTTCCTTTTGGTACACGAACCGGAACACACGACGCCGTGTTAAACCCGACCGGACCGGGCTTATACACAGCGAGTTAGCCTCTGTATGCTAGCTCGAGGTTGTTCGAGAGCTAAAATAAGTTTTATTCACTCTCCTGAAATGAAGTTATTTTAACGCCTAATGACTCCTAGCACTCATTTTAATGTGCGTCATGAACTTTCCTATAGCTGCTAGTTCGGTTTATACTGAGTCATATGTAACCTGACCTAAAATAGCCCCCGGTTTATAACATTAATATTTCATGATAAATGTTATGACTCTACAATCCTATTTAAATAATGGTCACTTCTTAAAACCATAAAAAAAGCTAATAACAAAAGTCCCTTGATGTTCTAGTTGGGTGGGCGTGGCTGTGCGGCTGTCAGGTGACGGCTCGATATATCAATGAATGTAGTCGATATATCGAGCGATATTACTGTTTGGGTTGGGTTTGTATAAAAGATAGCGGATTATTTTCTGCTTGCATGTAGCATCACCTCGATGTTTTAATATTTATTAGTGAGGCATGGGTTTGGTTTTATAGGTTGAATTTTTTAATGAAAATCATGCGAAGGTTTTGAACTTGACTTTCTTTTAGTTCTTTGGTATCACGAGATCGCAGATCGTCATGCACTGGGATTTCTTTCATTCTTTCAGATAAATCTTTTGTGAGGCTTCATGGATCACATCAGTCTGTAAATCATTTCATGCTTACAGAACGTAGACTCGGAGTCAATCTTACTACGTTTCAATAATCTATATATTTTATATTATGCAAATGCACGCGATCCTGTCCCTTTCTTCTTTTCGGATCCACCTGATCCATCTCGGCGCACTACCTCTGGATGGAATTCTCTTTAATTAGAAACCACTTTGTGCAGCTGAGGATGGTTCGACACGAACAGACTGAAGATCCATGAAGTTTACATTTCAAGAATCAATATTAACAGTCCGCTACAATGGCTCCGGACTGCATTTTGCACGAACAGTTCACTGATCAACACACCTTGACAATGATGGCACTATAATAAATAGACGTTTGGTGATGGGTTCCCTTTTGAATCTGGTTTTTTTTTTTTTTTTTTAAGGTAACCCTATTTTTCTCTGTATAGCTGCTTTGGGACAATGTCCATTGTTAAATGTGCTTTACAAACAATTGAAATGCAATAAATTTTGACTGCATTTGTGGAAAAAATATTTACTTACGAGTGAATGATTTACTTTTATGGCATTTGGCAGATGCCCCTTATCCAGAATGACTTTATCAGCTGGATATATACATCTAAGTAGTTAAGGTTTGAGGACTTATATCAAGGGCCCAGTGGTGATAGCTTGGTGGTGGTGGGATTAAACCTCACAACCTTCTCTCTCTAATCAGTGCATAGTTCATGCAGGACTTCCAATGCAAGACCTTTTCCAAGACCTATTCTAGTCCAAGACCTTTTCCAGGACCTTTCCAATTCATTTTTGATAATTTTGTATTAAAAAAATACATTTTATATCACTAAGTTGAGAAAATACATTTTGTTGTTTTAAAAAGAAATTAAACTTGTCATTAATGCATATTGTGTCGGTTTGATAAATTAAATTTGTTTGTTTATGGTATAAAAGCCTTTATGATTTCTGATCTTGCTCTTTGCGTCAGTAGTAATAATAATAATAACAATAATCATATTCTACCTTTTTACCTCCATTAGAATTTGTTACAATTCACGGGTTACAATGTTCTGGTTTGCGTTCGCGTGGTTGTTCTTTATGTAACCTCGTTTTTTTTTTTTTTGCCCTGGTCTGCAATC
Organism: Silurus meridionalis; assembly: GCF_014805685.1. Lineage (NCBI taxonomy): Eukaryota > Metazoa > Chordata > Actinopteri > Siluriformes > Siluridae > Silurus > Silurus meridionalis. The sequence goes on from NC_060901.1 coordinate 22,428,591, forward strand.
TTGCCATTTGACACTCCTCTGGCAGCCTCGCCTGGTTTGAGATGAGCTGGTGTGCGTGTTTAGCGTTCTGGCTCTGGCCTTGGCTCTGCCGCATAGCTGCTGGAAATAGCCAGGCTTGCACACTCACAAGCACACACACACACACACACACACACACACGCGCGCACGCGCGCGCGCTGTTTGCTTTGACGTGATTAATCATCGCACGGAATGCTAATGATATATTTCAGTGTGTATGAGGATATATATAATAGAGTTTTCTCATTAAACATCTCGCAGTGGTGTCTGAATGGTAAAAAGGAATGGCATGCATGTTTCTGTGATTATAAATAAAGGTAATTTATTTGTGTGTGTGTGTCTCCAGAGAATGGCATCATCAAGTCGGACCGTGTGTATGAAGTCATGCTTAAGACAGATCGAGCCCATTTCTCCAGATGTAACCCGTATATGGATTCTCCACAGTCTATAGGTAATCATTATCTTGATGATATTAATCATATCTCTGATGTAATCCAGATCTTGCTATAATAATAAGCTTCACACTTCTGGGAAGGCTTTCCACAAGATTTTGGCGCATGGGCGAGTGGATTCAGCCATAATGTGAGGGTGGTGAAGTTAGCATCATGATGGGTGAGAATGTCTTGGGTGGTGTTCTATTAGGGTTGAGGTTTTAAAACCTTATCAAACCATGTATTTAAAAAAAAAAATTGGGAAAGCACCACATATGGACAAAAAGTATTGGGACGACTGACTTTTCCAGCCATGTTTCTTCTGCTTCAAAATGGTTACCAAAAAAATTAGAGCCACACAATTGTGTAGGATGCGGGAGCATTACATTTTCCCTTCAATTGATCTGAGACCCAAACCTGTTCCTCTATGCAATGCTCCTGTGCACAAATCCAGCTCAGAGAAGATGTGGTTGGAGGGGAAGATCTTGAGTGGCCTGCTATAGCGCTCTAACCCTATTTGAACAGCTTTGGGATGAACTGAAATGGCCTGAACAGTACCTGACTTTATTAATGCAATTGTGGCTAAACGAATTTTAAACAAATCTCCACAAAATCCAGCGGAACAGCATCTCAGAAGAGTGGAGCTTATTATAATAGGAGCAATGCTGTGGTTTAGCTGTTCTGTCTTAACAAATCTTTTTTGAATTTCCTCAGGATATCAGGCAACCATCAGTGCGCCACATATGGTAAGTGCCAAAGGCTCCCTAGGACTTGATACCGGAACCTGTTTTTGAGGCAACATTAGACATCCATCAGGTTTAAGTTTAAAAAAAAAAAAAAAAGTTTAAAAAGCATCCAATTGGACTATTGCCATGAGAACAGGTGCTGATAACTGTGTGTGTTTTTTTTGTGTGTGTAGCATGCATATGCACTGGAGTTGTTACATGATCAGCTGTATGAAGGTGCCAAAGCTCTGGATGTGGGATCGGGCAGCGGCATCCTGTCCGTCTGTTTCGCCAGAATGGTGAGTCACAAATCTGCTTCACTTTAATAGGTATGAACAGTGTGGCTTATGCTTTGGTACAGTATATAGACAAAAACTTTTGGACATCTGAGCATTTTTTTTAACATTCCATTCCACATTCAGTCCTCATTACCCTTCTGGGAAGATGTTCCTCGAGATTTGTGGAGATTGTGCTCTTTCAGCCAAAGGGTGTTCGTAAAGTCAGGTACTGATGTAGGGGAGGTGAGGAGGCCTGGATTGCCATTTGAATTCGCCCCAAAGATGTTCAATAGGGTTGAGGTCAGAGCTCTCCAATCCATGTAAAGCATATCTTTTTGGAGCTGGCTTTGTGCACAGGGGCATTGTCATGCTGGAACAGGTTTGGGTCTCGTAAAGGGAATCCTATACACACATCCTATACAATTGTGTGCCTTAATGCTTGTGGTAATATTTTGAAAAAAATAACCACTTATAGCTGAAATGTCCGGTGTCTCAATAATTTTGACCTTATAGCTGAGATTGTTTGTGTTTAGATTTGCCGCAAGGGTGCCATTTTTCACTTTTTGTGTTTTGAACTGCAGGTGGGGCCAAAGGGAAAAGTCATTGGGATTGATCACATAAAGGAACTAGTGGACGACTCCATCAACAATGTTAAGAAAGATGATCCTACGCTGATATCATCAGGACGCATCAATCTTCTCGGTAAGGTAAAGGTCCACGATCGGGAAATTTCCTGAACGTGTCTTTTCACCCAAATGCTTTTTCTCCTGAAGCTTTATCCACGCATAGACTGTATGGCTAAAGGTTTGTGGACACATCACCATGCTGCTTTGGTATAATTATTACAGGGTCTTTCAGAGCCAGCAGAACATTTTCACCATAACACTATCAAGCACTAATTCAGTAGATTTCTTGATCTGGTAGAAAGGCAGAATCCATAGAGATGGTCTCCTTTGATAATTTATTTAGCGTTTGTGTGCTATGTGTAGCCTTCCTTGATTTATTGTTCTTTATGGCTAGTCGGCTAGTCGGCTAGTCATTAAGTTCATTCCCGGACGTTAGTTAAGACTTATTGTTGGTTATATATCCCCTGAGCCAACACGTCCTTATTCACACTCTCATTAATTTCCTTTACACAAGTTTACAGTGGCTTTCTTTCTGCTGTCACATCTATTAAATGATTAATGAACGCCTCTCAGGTTGCTGTTGTTCGCTCCGGTTTTGTCGATCCCTCTTAAGAGCCTAAAGAGGTTCTGTTGAAGGTGCTAAATTATTCCTGGTCTTACCACACTCAAATGGCATTGCAGCATTGCTGGCATCGCTACAGCGACCTGCCCATCTGTTCAGAGAAGAAATGGAGGTGGGAGGTCATGGGACCTGATTGTGTGTGTGTGTGTGTGTGTGTGTGTGTGTGTGTGTGCGCGCACAGTTGGAGACGGCAGGTTGGGCCATCCGGAGGAGGCTCCCTACGACGCGATACATGTAGGAGCCGCAGCTCCGTCTGTTCCCCAGGCTGTAAGTTCTACCCTTAACATTTGAACATATAAAGGATATGTGAAAATTTTATTTACGATTAAGAGTTCTTTTGTAAAAATTTGTACATAATTTTGTATAAAAATATAATCCAAGCTGCTTGATGCCACACACAAAACACGGCATTCGTAATTGTAAGGTTTGTTGCGTGTCTCCCGTAGTTACTGGATCAACTGAAGCCCGGCGGGCGTCTCATCCTGCCAGTCGGACCGGCTGGAGGAAACCAGATGCTGGAGCAGCATGACAAGCTCGAGGACGGCAGCACCAAAATGAAGCCCCTCATGGGGGTGATTTACGTGCCTTTAACAGACAAAGACAAGCAGTGGTCCAGGTGGAAGTGACTTCCTGTCCCTCTCTTCTCCCTCCTTCCTTTCCCCAGGGAACAGGTGAAATGGTGTGGTCTGGAGCAAGACAAGGCTGCCTTTGCTGCAAGTCGCCTGTTCTTTTTTTTTTTTTTTTTTTTTTTTTTTTTTTTTTTTTGGTCGGTTGTTTTTGCGGCTTTTTACCTTCTCGATACCATGATGACTGTCTGCACGTTTTTTTCCTTCCCTGCTTAACCCTGCCTCCAGTTTTACTCTAATTTAAGGAAAATAAATTTTTCATTTTTTTGAAATAATATATATTTATATATATTTTTTTAATTTATTTACATTTGACTTACCAGGTTCCTCATTGCATTCGGCGACGGCTTGACTTTGAGTTTCAGACTCACGCAGTGCTTTAGAAAAGAAGCATGTCTCCGACATACTGGCTATGTTTACATGCAAAGATTCAGGTGGCCCACCTCATCGCTTTTCAATTCTTTATTCTGATTGGTTCAGGTTTTTTACATTTTTCCCCCACCATTTAGTTTTAAACATCAGTATTAATTTAATACACAGGTTTACGTGAATCCCTTTGTTCTTATCGTAACAATGCTCAAGTTGTCCGAGACATATAGGTTTCACAGACTTTCCACACTATAAGAGTTTAAAAAAATAAATAAACAAAAAGTTTCTGGTCAGGTCGCCGTGCGAACGTTCAAAAACAATTGAGGAAATTGGAAGGAATTCCTGACACCCATTGTGACAGTATCAAAAATATTTTTTCTCGAGCATGTCATGGTCCAAGACTTGTTAGAGAAGTGGCAGCTCAGTGGTCAAGACTTTGAACTACTGCTTGAAAGATTGTGAGTTCAATTAGGGCTACCTCTGCTGCTTTATATAACTCGAGCACATCCCTCAACTGCGATTATATAAATGAATTGTGAAGCACTCTGGATAAGGGTGTGTCCCAAATGCTGTAATCAAATGTTAAGACCCACGTGCCACTTTAGGCTCACTGACCCATTCTGCCCGGTGCTGCACAGTTTCCACGCTCCATCCCTGACACGATGCCTAATCTCCGCCTACACGCTGCTCGAATGTTCTGCATGTTCGGAAGTACGCATCTGTGTGAGCAACCTTTCTCTGTCATGAAGATCTGCAGGATCGAACCGCATACATTAATGAGCTGATGGAAAAAAAATCTTTGTGCACATAAGAGCAGAATCTACCGACTTTACTTGCTGTTTTACTGTCGCACTTGATCCTGTATTCCGTCCGTCTTGTTCGTTAAATGTTCACCATGTTTGGCCTTTTCCTCAGACCCAGTCTTTTTGATTGAATTTGACACCACGGCTGGAAACGTTAGATCGGATGGACCGTAGTCCGATCAGCAACTCGTTTTGGTCTGCATGTAAACGTAGCTAGGGTTGAATGAATATGAGGATCTAAACAGGAGCATGCTCATTTATATACTAAATATATATGCATTTATGGAATGTGGTTTTGTGTGAGTGTGAGAGAGAGAGAGAGAGAGCGGTGTTTGAAAGATATGTGAAAGATTGATTTTGAACTCGTTTCTCTTTGTTTTTTTTTTTTTGTAGGGATGAACTCTAAAACAACAGTCTGGCAATATACCCCATCATACATACATGCAAACACACAAACACACACACACAGAGAATCCATCTGGACTTAACAACTAGCAGGATGATAAACGGACGACGAAGGAAAACCACGCTCTCTGCACTCTCGCTCTCTGGGCAGTCTGACCGCCGCGTGGCCAAAGAGCCCTCGGGATGGACGAGAAATGACTGCATGAAAAAATTAAAATGAAATGAGGGGCTTTGTCTCAACATTTTCATGCCTGCGGTTTGCTATCGGATTGTGAATTTTTTTTTTTTGTTTGTTTGATTTGCAGGTGCACTTTTTTTTTTTTGGTGAGAACTACAATATTGCAGCTGATTTAATTTTTCTTTTTTAAATTCTTTGCAGTTGGTGTGTTTCAGCTTTGTTTAGAGCTGGTGCTGTTTTTTTGTTTGGACTTGTAGGAATGAGAGCGATATTAAAGGATAAATCCACCATCTCTACCCACCTTCTTTTCTTATGTTCAACATGCGACATCGTTCTGAACGCAGTTTTTTTTTTTGGGCATCGAATTTGTAAAAAGTTGCGGCTGGGGATCTTGAAGGAAGTAGATTCGAATCCGGCAGCTGAGCTCAAATCCTTCTTTTCAAGCTTGAAATTATTTGCTTTTCTTTTTCAGCTACAAAAAAATTTAGCTACAAAAAAAAAATCGCTATATATTTAAATTTTGAACAAAAAAGCACTAATATATTATGGAAAGCTATTGACCAATTAAATTATTAATGTGTAGCAAACTTCAGCATAGATTCGCTCAGACACTATTCAAACCCCTAGCTGAATAATAGCTCGTTGCTGACACCATCCTAGACCCTTGCTTACACACTCGCTGTCCCAACACACACACACACGCTCCTGAGACTCACACCGCGTTCAACACACGTTCCATCAAACCGATCCACAAACACACGCAGGGCTGAACTTGTGTCTCTTCCACTGTGCACATGCTGGCTGTCACCATGCTGATTGTGACACACACATATGTGGCTTTGTACAAATAAAAACCCAAACCAGTGCAAATGTCTGTTTCTTGCCTTTTTTATTTTCTCTCAGGTTACTAATTTGCATAGCATCTATGGGAGTCACGTGACAAAAGAATGAATGACTCGGACCAGAGGACTCGGGATAAACTCGATGTTACTTATAGCATGTTGGAGGTTTGGAGTGGTCTGAGATCAGAGTCAGTGTGAGAACTCTATAGTCATAATAACTTAGCTTACAACTCGGCTAGGTTTTTTCCTTTCAGATTAGCTAAGGTTAGAAGGTCAAATTTTATTCATTGCAAAGGAAATACAAGTTATAAAATAGTAATTTTGCTATATTACACTTTCAAATGACCTAGCAATTCAACTTTTTTCCTTTTCAATTAGCTAGTCCAGTTAGTTAGCAATTCGGCTATTTTTTTTTTTTTTTTTTAATTGGCTAGCAAGTCAGCTAGTTGTTTTCCTTACAATTCACTTAGTCTAATTTGCTAGCAATTCAATAATTTCTGTTCTTTCACATTAGCTAGTCCAGAGTTATTAATTCAGATTTTTTTGTTGTCAAATTTGTTAGCAATTCGGTTAGTTTTAAATGAACTAGCACAATTAGTTAGCAATTGATATATATATATATATATATATATATATATATATATATATATATATATATATATTAATTAGCTAGCAAGTCAGCTAGTTGTTTTTCCTTTCAGATTACCTAGTATAATTTGCTAGCAATTCAGTAATTTACGTTCTTTCAAATTAGCTAGTCCAAAGAGTTCAAGCAATTCTGCTAATTTTTTTTTTTTGTCAAATTTTCTAGCAATTCAGCTAGTTTAAATGAGCTAGTCCAATTAGTTAGCATTTTTTTTTTTGTCAAATTTTCTAGCAATTCAGCTAGTTTTGTCTTTCGACATAGCTAGCAATAGAGCTAGTTATCTCGTTTCTCTTGATTTATGGAGGCTGTAAGTGGAATCCAGGAACGATCCCATTGTTTGATGTGTTCAATGCAGTATCACAGTAAATTTTCAACATTTTATTTAAAGAATGATTCAACACCGTTTTTTAAATCCATGTATATGTAGGTTTAATGTTGAAAACAGCCACGAAATCAGAATCCTGTAAGCGCCTGAGATTCAGAAGTCTGTCACTTGCAGTAATGTGTGAGTGACTGATGGCCGGGAGGAAGCTCCTATGACAGATCTTCCAGTTTTCAGATCGAGAAGCCATGCTTTGTGTGTGTGTGTGTGTGTGTTTGTGTGTGTGCCCAAATGTAATAGTATATTTGCACATATAAACGAATGCAAAATGTTGAAAGTATAGCAGCAAGTTTTACAGAATAGCTGGAAAAGAGAAAAACACAACTCTTATATCACACTTCTCACTCCGAATCATTCCATAGACCAACCTCACACTACTGCAAGAAGTTCAGCTAGCTCAGTGTTTGAAATTAGCTTGTCAAATTATTGCTAGATTGTCCTACATAGATACACTAGTATTTCTGTCATAAAAAAAATCAATAAATTGAATTGTAAGTTTCCTCATTGTTTCAAATTAGCAAGCAAATTTTGGCTAGATTTCTCATTAGGTGAAAAACAAGTGATTGAAAAGGGGATTTGATATGTTTTTTTACTGTCGCGTCCAACCGAAGTAAAAAAGAAATAAAATTCAGTTTCAAATATTTCAACTTTGCTAGCAATTCAGCTAGTTTTATCATTCAGCTTATTTGAAACAATAAGAAAACTAGCTGAATTGAGCAATTTTCCATTTGACCAACAAACAAAACTTCTACAGTGCTAATGTTTTAGTATTTGGATGTTTTATTATTTATTTAATACTCCTCCGTCTTTGCACTTTGTACTTCTAAATATGATCCAAAAGAGTAATCATAATCCTAGAACCAAGTCTAGCTATGACAAATCATGTGTACGTACGCACTAGCCGTGTAATCAATACATAAAATTATACGTGTCTATAAAATACATAAAAACACATAAAAATGAACATAAAAATAAGGAATGTTGGTTACAGTAGCATGGTAGTATAGGAGAAGGCAACATTCAAACATAAATACAGATCTTGATACGCCCAAAAAAAAACTTTGATTTTTAACAATAAATAGGTTCCGAAATAAATAATTATGCTGGTATGTAATCCGTACAGAAGGGAAAAGTTGATTCCATTGTAATTAAATGTAAAACGTGAAAAACAAATGATCAGAATTTTTGGGAAGTCTTAGTGTTATTATTTGTTTTAGTGCAGAGATGCCCAAACTTGGGCCTGTTGGTCAAAGTTGCCCCGTCGTGCCATACCATTTATGAAAAATTTGGTAAATTCAGTTATAATTGAACAAAAAATTTGCAAAAAAAATTAACAAAAAAATTAGTTACAAAAGAAATCGAATTATGAGAATATAAATTAATTTGTCTTTTTTTTTCTATGTACTTGTGCACTTCAAGGGTGCAGGTACAGCATGATTTGTGACACTCGACGAACAGCTAACTATGGAAACATCAAGGCAGTGGTACACAGACATCGTTATGAAACAAAGCGGATTCAGCTTGGCGGTGAGAACATTTACTTTTATGCAACACTTACTATCGGCCCATGTTCCTTAAGCAAGTAAAATTTTTGTCTCTTCGTAGGAAAAATCGACTTACGCCACGTGCTGTTTGTTTTTACATGTGAGACTGCGCGCTGCACGGAGATAGTATATATATTTTTTGTAGTAACGTTTTTCAATTCAGTATCTATTTTCAAAACTATTGGTTGATTAATCGGTTTTCGGCAAGTACGATTCAACCTAGCTATCAGTAAAATCAGTAAATCGTTTGACCTTTAATAAATGATATAATGTAAAACATTGTATTTTTTAATTTTAGCATTTTTTTCCATATTAAAAG